>NC_085137.1:119491446-119791446 GCF_035046485.1 Aedes albopictus | reverse complement strand
TTTTTTTTAGAAAATAAAAGCAAATTTTCTCAGAAATAAAAAAAAAATATGAACTGGACAAAGTTTTCCACAAAATTGTCCACAGTTGAGAAAATTTGTTAAGAAAAGCCGGAAAAACTATGCCCGAACTCGTGGAAAATTTTCAAAAAATATATTTGAGATGGTTATTTCATAAGCTTTGATTGCTGAAATCCAAAGTTATTAAATAACCTGCTCACAAAAAATTATTTTTGAAAATTTTCCACGAGAGCGGGCATAGTTTTTCCGGCTTTTCTTTACGAAATTCTAGCTTCTTGGTTCTAGCTTCTAGGTTCTAGCTTCTATCTACAATCTTCTATCTACAATCTTCTATCTTCTATCTTCTATCTTCTATCTTCTATCTTCTATCTTCTATCTTCTATCTTCTATCTTCTATCTTCTATCTTCTATCTTCTATCTTCTATCTTCTATCTTCTATCTTCTATCTTCTATCTTCTATCTTCTATCTTCTATCTTCTATCTTCTATCTTCTATCTTCTATCTTCTATCTTCTATCTTCTATCTTCTATCTTCTATCTTCTATCTTCTATCTTCTATCTTCTATCTTCTATCTTCTATCTTCTATCTTCTATCTTCTATCTTCTATCTTCTATCTTCTATCTTCTATCTTCTATCTTCTATCTTCTATCTTCTATCTTCTATCTTCTATCTTCTATCTTCTATCTTCTATCTTCTATCTTCTAACTTCTATCTTCTATCTTCTATCTCCTATCTTCTATCTTCTATCTTCTATCTTCTATCTTCTATCTTCTATCTTCTATCTTCTATCTTCTATCTTCTATCTTCTATCTTCTATCTTCTATCTTCTATCTTCTATCTTCTATCTTCTATCTTCTATCTTCTATCTTCTATCTTCTATCTTCTATCTTCTATCTTCTATCTTCTATCTTCTATCTTCTATCTTCTATCTTCTATCTTCTATCTTCTATCTTCTATCTTCTATCTTCTATCTTCTATCTTCTATCTTCTATCTTCTATCTTCTATCTTCTATCTTCTATCTTCTATCTTCTATCTTCTATCTTCTATCTTCTATCTTCTATCTTCTATCTTCTATCTTCTATCTTCTATCTTCTATCTTCTATCTTCTATCTTCTATCTTCTATCTTCTATCTTCTATCTTCTATCTTCTATCTTCTATCTTCTATCTTCTATCTTCTATCTTCTATCTTCTATCTTCGATCTTCGATCTTCTACTTTCTTACCGTCGTGCGGGGCTTCTTTATACACTTTTTAATGGTTTTTCAACTTTATGACATTATAACTCCCAAAGTAGTGAATGTATTTCCACAATTTTTACACATAATAATTGTGAGTATGTATGTAGGATGCATGCAAAATTTGAATTAAATCCATCCATAAACAAAAAAGTTGTCCATACATCAATCGGAGACATATCATATAGAACCAGAGGGGGGCTACTTTGGACATTCATAATTAAAACAAAACTGCAGTTAAAATTCCGGGTTTATTTAGAATACTACTTTGTACCAATACTGTTGTATACTATATCATACATGATTTCAATAGATATATGCGTTTTTAGGTGGTTCTGTGCTACCTTTGGTATTATAAGCAGCGTTATATTTTAATATAGACTTAAAGGCTGTCTGGGGGCCATCATTCCTTTATTTAGGTGAAACGGTCATTTATATTGTATATCCATACAAATATTCGATTGTATATGCCACGTCGATACTTCTTGCACGAATTGAGCAACCCTTTGAAATTTATGAACTGCAGAAACAATGCTTACAGAGCAAATGTTCTGATACGTTATGTATATTTTTATGATTCATTCGATGTTTTTTCGCCTCCTGACAAGCAATGAAGAGTTTGTTTGAAAAACAATTTCAACCAAATGAAGGGGAAAATATTGCGTCATAATAGTCCCAAAGACATCAAACAGATTTGAACGATATTTCAAATTCAAAAAATCCATATTCAAAAGTGTCCAAAGTAGCCCCGTATTTCAAAAGTAGCCCCGCACGACGGTACTTCTATCTTCTATCATCTATTTGTCCTATTTTAATCATGGTTTTAAAGAAATTTAGTAATTTAAAAACTACTACGTACGGATGAAGTATTGTTTACTTCGACTTTCAACAAATAAATAAGACGTTATCAAAAGTAATTACATTGCAAAAGTCATCCTTAAAAAAAAGTTAAAGAAGAGGAAATTATACCATCCACCACCTTGCATCACTAATCGAGAAAACAGCTTCATTCGAAATTAATTTTTCCAAAATGCGAGCAACAACGGAGCGGATGGATCACTTCTCATTCTTCTATCTGGGACTGCTTTTCATTCGTATGAATTGATCATGAGAGAGCAACATGTGTGCTGCTTGGAGATGCAGTGAGGGGTGTTTGTGTCAGAAGCAAGTAGTTAGTTGCAGAGACGAGCAGTGAAAGGTGTGGATTAGGATGTAAGCTGTGCGAAGTGAAAAGCGAGCAGTAAATAATGAGAAGTGGGTATTGAGGAATAAGCAAGAAAACGTGAGGGGTGACAAGAAAGGAGGGTAGAGTGAATAGTGTAAAGTGAGCAGTGCGAAGTGAGAAGCGAGAAGTAAGTGACCAGCAAAGAGTGAGAAGTAAAGAATGAGAATAGATAAGGGAACCGCTAGCAGTGAAGTGCGAGAAGTGAACTGTACGGAATGAAAAATGAAAAGTGAGAAATGAAGAAACGCATCGCTTCATCCGTCCTTCTTGCCGCTTTCACCGACGCAACGACGGGTGGCGGGTCATTTTCACACTGACTGGTCTTCAATTGAAAATTTTCAAATTGTCTAAAATGTATGTTTGATTAACTTTTTATGGGTAATAGACTATTTCAGTAAAATATGCATAACTTACATCAACATTACTCAGATTTATCGGTTTTTACACTCATTAATTGAGTTATAACAAAAAAATTCATTCGATGTCGAACGAGCATGCGTGAGCTTGTGCGTGCGAAACAAAGCGGCATCTGCGACGACGCAGCACCGTCGGTTCATCGGTGACGATGACAGTGGGACTGGGCGACGACGACGGCGTCTTCTTTCCATTGACGATTGAAAATATTGTTTACAAACTTCACCTGAAAATTTCAATTGAAATTGAAAATGTAGGGCCCTGGTTTCATGTGTTGTCTATTGTCTAATGTTAATTATGTTCAGTCTGTGCGGCTTCTGGCCGAAGACGGTGTAGTGTCTTTTTTTTCTCGCTCGTTCTTTTTGTTAAACGCAAGAAAGAGCGAGATAAAAGAGAGGTCAATGTGCCCACTCTTTCATCTCTTTCTTTCTCGTGTTTGTTTACGAAAAAAGAAAAAACTGCGCACGCTAGAGGTAGTAGGTAGTGAAAAATGAGATGAAAAGTAAGTATTGAGCGATGTATCAATATCAATACAGTGAGTATTGAGCGTTGAAGAGTGAAAAATGAAGAGCGTGAATCAGTGTGTAGTGAAGAGTGAGAAAAAAGCATCATAATCGGGAGTAAGATATAAGAAGTAAGCAGTGAGAATTGATGCATTTAAAATGATCCAAATAACGATGAATGCTGAACAGGGAGAGTATTAGCTGAGCATTGTCTGGTTAATGGTCACAGTGAGCTGAACACAATGGAAGCTGAATATTGGGCTAAAGTATGGGTAGTTCAACCTTTTAAATCAGTAATACATAGATGGCTGAATATCAAATTGAATAGAGTATTATTCATCTATTTAATCAGCTTTAAAACAACACCAACATGAAGCATCTGTTGTTCAACCTTTCATCAGATGATTTTTGACAGCTGATCTTCTTCTTCTTCTTCTCATTCTTCTTCTTCTTTTTTATGGCTCTACGTCCCCACTGGGACTTGGCCTGCCTCGCTTCAACTAAGTGTTCTTTGAGCACTTCCACAATTATTAATTGAAGGGCTTTCTTCACCTGCCATTGCATGAATTTGTATATTGTAAGGCAAGTACAATGCCCAGGGAGTCGAGAAAATTTTCCCGACCGGAACGGGAATCGAACCCGCCGTCTCCAGATTGGCATTGGCGATCCATATCCTTTACCACTAGGCTAACTGGAGACCTTTCAGTCGCACTCATCCAGCACAATACTTAGGAAGCTCGTTATACAAAACAACAGCTTCTTCAATAAAATAGAAAGAAACCACACCTACGTAGATGAAGTAGGTATTGTTTACTTTGACTTCCAAACAAATAAGTAAGACGCAGTCAAAAGATATTATATTGCAAAAGTTACGGTAGTGATCCACCAAAGTCATCCTACAAAAAAGTTACGAAACGCCACCTGGCATCACTAACCGAGAAAACAGCTTCATTCGAAATAAACTTTCCAACGAGCGTTAACAAAGCGGAATCTCACTTCTCACTCCTTATTCTCTGCGCTTTTTAAACGTATAAATTGATCATGAGAGAGCATTCGATAACAAAAGAACATGTGTACAGCTTGGATATGCAGTGGGGAGTGTAAGTGTGTGTTTGAAGTGAGCAGTTAGTTGTAGAAGCGAGCAGTGATTGTCGCGTGTTGAACAGTGAAAAGTGCGGATTAAGATGTCAGCTGTGCGAAGTGAGGAGCGAGAAGAAAATAATGAAAAGTGGGCATTGAGGAATAAACAAGCAAACGTGAGCAGTGACAAGTAAGGAGTGTAGAATGAATAGTGAAAAGTAAGCAGTGAGAAGTGTGAAGAAATGAGAAGCGAGTAGTGAGGAGGGATCGGCAATGGATGAGAAGTGGGGAATGACAACCGAGAGAGATCAGTAAGCAATGAAGGTAAGCAGTGCTGGTAAAGTCACGCTCAAAGCTGGCTCATGAACCGCTCCTGCGTGAGTAAACTCGCGCGTGATTCTGAATTATTTTCTCACGCGCGAGATTTTCATGCAAAATCTCGCTCTCACGAGTCTGGCGCTGAAATCTCGTACGCTTGTAAAACCAATGCAAATCAATTTAAACGACATTCTTTATAATTATACCCAAGACTTGGTCTTATTCTATCATACAATCTTAAAAACTTCGTTGTAAATAATAAGAACACCAATAAATAAAGCAATGAGTAAAATCACGAGTCAATTCATGCATGATTTTTTCGGTGGTGAGTTTGGCGAGTCAAGAATCGAGCGTGAAACAACTCAACCATGAGATTTGAGAATTTGAGTTTTTACCAACACTGAAGGTAAGTAGTAAGAAAAGAGTGAGTAATGAGGAGTAGGTAGGGAAAAGTGAGTTGAACAGTAAGCAGTGATTTGTGAGCGTTGTTGAAGAATGAAGAATGAAGATTGTGACACAGTGAGCAGTGAAGAGTGCGAAAAAAGTAGCAAAATCAGAAGTAAGAAATAAGAAGTAAGCAGCGAGAATTGATGCATTAAAAATGAAGAACGAGGAATATGGTGGACTAGTGAAAAGTGTGATGTTAACATTGAGGTAAAGGGACTAAGTGTAAGTAGCTAGGACTGATCAGTGACCAGAGAGATAAATGATCTGCATGAAGATAGTAATAGCCGGGACCTGTGGCCCCGGGTGATGGGTTGGATTCTTAGCCTCAGCACTTACACTATATCAGTTACTTTTCTCCCTGAGAGCGACAGACACTGATCATTTTCTAAACCCATGGCGCTAACGGAGGTGGATAACTGGATGTCGGCGAACTGCAATTCATAATGGACCCTCAATTGGACTGGCAATGGAACAACAGTCATACATCAATATCATCGTGCTCATCATTCTTCTTTGGATGAGTGAAGCAGTGGGGGCTGAGCAGTGAATAGTTATTAGTAGGGATTGAGCAGTAAGGAATGTGGAGCAGTGAGAAGTATGGAATGAGCAGTGAAAAGATATAAAACGAGTGACGTGTCTAACAAGCAGTTAAGGTGAGGGATGAGCTGTAAGGAATTAGCAAATGAAAAGTGAAGAGTGAGAAGCAGTGAAGAAAATTGTCAGACAAAAGCGGCACAAAACAAGCAACAAGAAGACGCGGCGATTACTCCTTATCCCAACTGGTAACAGATAATGACATGATCTCGAAAATTTTTGTTGCAGACAAAACGGAAGCTGAGTTTGTTGCGTGCTTTTCAACTCGTGAATAATCAATTATTACCAACCCAAAATCGAACTTTTTTGATGATACATCTTCAGCAGCGTTGTAGTGTTTACCGACTCGAAGTTACCGCTCGAAAATCACAATGCAAGTCTTAAAAATCTCTAAACTCGTGGTGTACGATGTTTGTCCTATTCTGTTCAAGTTGGGACATACACTCCCGTTCAAAAGTTTGGGGTCACCCTCTCAAAAACATGTCATTTTTTAGGCCCATATCTCCGCCAATTTGCATCCGATTTCAAAACCCTAGGTTTCATTCAAAAGATAATAAGTCAAAGAAACTTTGAACATGATTTAAATGAAACTTTTTCAAAAAATTTTGTGTATAAACTTAACCCAAAGTTGCCAAATTTTCTAAAAAATGAATATAAACTTACGGCAGTGTCGCTGGAAGTTGGGTCGACCAAATTTTAAGATGAGAGCGGTAATATGACCCATTTTCTATTAGCTTTCAACTGCTTTTTACAGAACTTAGCTAAAAAATCTAGAAAAAAAGTTATTAAGTAAATTAATCCTAGATGTCATCGACCAAAAGTTTGGGGTCACCCCTCAAAATGCTGTATCGGCAAAAAGTTTGGGGTCACTATCGTAAAACATGGAAAAGTGATTTGTTGATATCTTCGTCATCTTTCATTCAATTTTAATTCTTCTTGGCTTATTTGAAACAAAATGAATGATACTTACTGCATAGACATTGAACCACACATATTTGTTGAAATTTACATACTAAAACTTAACGTAAAGTTGCCTCATTTTTTTAAGCGTGGTAAAATGTGCTAACTTTACATAACATTTTTATATACAAAAATCGTTAAATACGTTAAGTTGAAGACAACAAACGTAAATTTAATTAATTATCTTTAAAATGAGCGCCAAAAATAATTAAAATTGAACTATTGATGACGAAGATATCACCAAATCACTTTTCTATGTTTTACGAAAGTGACCCCAAACTTTTGGCCGATACATCATATTGAGGGGTGACCCCAAACTTTTGGTCGATGACATCAAGGATTAATTTACTTAATAACTTTTTTTTCTAGATTTTTTAGCTAAGTTCTGTAAAAAGCAGTTGAAAGCTAATAGAAAATGGGTCATATTACCGCTCTCATCTTAAAATTTGGTCGACCCAACTTCCAGCGACACTGCCGTAAGTTTATGTTCATTTTTTAGAAAATTTGGCAACTTTGGGTTAAGTTTACATACAAAATTTTTTGAAAAAGTTTCTTTTAAATCATGTTCAAAGTTTCTTTGACTTATTATCTTTTGAATGAAACCTAGGGTTTTGAAATCGGACGCAAATTGGCTTAGATATGGGCCTAAAAAAATGACATGTTTTTGAGGGGGTGACCCCAAACTTTTGAACGGGAGTGTACCTATGTCGCATTGGGTAGAATGTCGCAACAAATTTAGGTTGCGACATTGTCGTTATTGTTGCGCGATGGTTGAATTTTGATTCACTGGTGAGAAGTATGATGAAGTGAAAAATGAGAAGCAAAGAATGAAAAGTGAACAATCAAAAGAGAGGGTGAAGGAATGAATGAGAAGTGAGTAAGAATGTGTATTGAAAAAAAAAAAGTGAGTGAGTGTTGATCAGTGATAAATCTAAGTGGGTCAAAGAGGGTCCTGTGGGACCTATGGCCATTGGTCAATAAAACATCGTTTGTAAGATTTGTAATCATCAGAACGTTCCACATGTTCAACATATAGTTCAATTCTTAGTATTCTAGTGCCCTTTTGACTTCTCTACCTCATAAGTAAGCAGATAGAAATGCAAGCACGTGACAATCGGCCTCAATTGGTATGACGTAATGACATCAATGCAATGTTCAACCCCCTACCAACAGGTCAACATGTGCTGAATCAACCACAATAGTTTCAATTTGCAGCAGACGTTGCGCCATATACCAAATGATTTGACGACAAGCTGCTCCAAAAATCTTCCGACAGCCACACTAATCACAGACTTCCTATAGCCCTCAGCTTACCTCAGTTTTTCTCTGGTCTTGCCTTTTTGGGTCTCGTTGGAGAGAATGGGGCAATGTGCATGTTCAACCAATAAAATTAATCGGCAGCCTATTTATTGCACCCATAAACAAACAGAAACGCTCCATAGACAAAAAACATATGTTCCATGAAAATGTACAATGTTACCCATAAATAATTGAAAACGTCCCATACTTTATAGAAAATGTACCGGTAAAACATAAAATTTTCTCATTAAAAGTGCAATTTTGTACCAATAAATAATACTGAAATGCTCCATACTAAAACACAAATGCTCCATAATAAAATGCAAATGCTCCATGGAAAATTAATATTGTACTCATAGTAAATTGAGTATTGCTTCATAGAAAAATTAAATTGCTCCATAAAAAGTTGAAATTGCACCATAGAAAATAGATAAATGCTCCATAAGTATTATCAAATTGCACCATACAAAATATGAATTGCTCCATGAAAAATTGAAAATTCTCCATAGATAGCATATTGTCGTAATTTAAATTCGGCAGTGGTGAACTGCTTTACGTAGCACTACTTTAGTGGTGCAGATGTTTAAAGTTATGGAGAATTTTCAATTTTTTTATAGAGCAAATCATATTTTATATGGTGCGTTTGTTGATACTTATGGAGCATTAATCTTTTTTCTATGGTGCAATTTCAATTTTTTATGGTGCAATTTAATTTTTTTATAGAGCATTTGCATTTTATTATGGAGCATTTGTGTCTTAGTATGAAGCATTTCAGTATTATTTATTGGTACAAAATTGCACTTTTAATGAGAAAATTACATGTTCCACCGATACATTTTCTATAAAGTATGGAACGTTTTCAATTATGTATGGGTAACATTGCACATTTTCATGGAACATATGTTCATTCTTTAGGGAGCGCTTTTTGATTTTCTATGGAGCATTTGTAATTTGTTATGGTCGCAATAACATTTTGCCAAATTAATCTGAATTATGAAACGTTAAGCGAGTCCATAAAGCCGTTGGACAATTAGAGAAGGATTGTTAGTTCGGAATTCATAGCTAGGAAAGACAGCTGAATCCTCAGCATCTTCTGTATTGCTAAAATGTGTTACTATAAAGAATACTATTGACAGGGACTTTAGCTCCATGGGACCGTTTCACGCCCATCCCTTCTTCATATTAAGAAACACGACCGATACTGGTGCCTCTGCCCATGTTCCCCCTTGTTCCTTGGTGATGATCGTTGGTAATATCGTCCGGGTGTGAGGTGAGTGCGATGACGCAGACCCACAGCACAGCAGAGGAAGTAGCTGTTTAGACGGTTTTCACACCGTAAATAAAAACGCAGATCCGCCCCAACATGATTCCGAGCTTTGTTGTTGGTTGTTGTGTGTTGTTATGTTGTGCAGTTTTTTTTTGGTAGTTGCTCCGGTGCTTGCTTGATTCTACTTTGTGTTCTTTGTTCCATTGCTACGGGTCGCGCTGTGGTCTGGTTGGCGCGGTGGTGGCTGGCCCCGGACTCTCTTACATTGGCATTGGTGGTGTCCGTCCCTTTGAAATTGGAGCTTTCTTTGGGTTTTTTTGTTTCCTCCGCCCCCGAGCTATCCGGAGTGATGTGAATACTTGTCTAATTTCCGATGGTACTGCTATGATGCTACGTATGAGTACTGTGAACGATTTATGTTAATGTGGCATTGAATTAAAATGACGTCATATACACTCACAGCATCCATCTGCTTTGAGTTTACATTTCATGTTTACTTACTAACTTTACCATTTACTTACCTGCTTACTTACGTATTCACGAACTTACTTATTAATTTACTGACCATCTTACTAACTACTTACTTACATTCTCACCTTCGTACTCACTTATTAACTGACTGGCTTACTTACTTACTCATTTACTACCTGACTTACTTCCTAACTTACTTTCTTACTTACTTTTTCACTTATTTACTTACTTACTTGCTCACTTACTTAAATACTTTCGTACTTAGTTACCTACGCCCTTACGTACTTACTTAACTACCTACTTACTTACCCTTTCATTAACTTACTTTTTAACTTAAATTACTTACCTATAAATTCTCGAAACGATGGTCGGTGGATCATTTCCAACCATTGCTGTAGAATCAAAAATCTTTGTCCATCCCTTTCTATGTTCAAAAATTTTACACGAAATTAGGCATTTCATAGAGAAAAAAAAATACAATATACTATCTTTCATGATTCCGGGTTGCGCTGAGGTGTTAATACATTTTTCCTCTTTCATTTCACTGTTTCACTCATCAGCCGGAAAAGTTACAAATCGCAAAAATGCACTCCAACTGAGCTGATGCAATACGTCCGAGTACGACGAGAAACCATTCCAGATCTGTTCACTTATCCCGTTTGGTACGGTGTCATGTCCGAGTTGTATTTCATATTTATAATAATTATTAATCGTGCGCATTTTCGGAAAACAGTTAGGTCGTGTTGTTCGTTAAACAAAACAATATTTCTGATCATTTGTTGTTTTTTTCGGGACTGGCAGACGAAGTATTAATCACTTACCAAACAAGTACAGGGTCTGGCTGCGGTAAGTGATCTGTCTTGAGTTCAAGTGACACAGTTTACTTTCAGTGTGTCCAACCTTCACTTGACATTCAATGAACACTTTATTATTGTAACTTTAGTTCCGTCTCCAAAATATCTAACAAAACAATCACACGAAGTTTGTTAATCGTTACTCTGTTATGTGTTTCGCGGTAATGAAGTTTCCAGTTCCGGTCATAAAAAGCATATTAAAGCTTTTGCATTTTTCTTTCAAGTCACCAAAACACTCAAAACTAGTCCAAATGGTAATAACAAATAACATCCAATCTAGATTGAATTCACGCCATAAAGTGATAATCAATTCGTGTGTTGTCTCTCGACGATGCTTCATTGCAGTAGAATGGTGGGGTTTTACGAGGGTCTTTCACTGTGGTTGCCTACTCGTAACCAAGTTTTACGGGCTTTGCGCTCATTGGAGAGAAAACGTTCTGCGTCATTAATTCGTTGATTCATCTATTCGAATTATTCATTCAGTGATACAATCGCAATTAATTGGTGTTTGTGTGAGGCAACAAACCCCCAGACTTGGATACACAAGTTGTTTTCCTCTGGATTGAGTTACATTGAAGATACAGTAACATGAAGAGTGCAATAGAAAAAAAAAGAAAACTTCAAGGCAAAATTAATGGGTTCATTTGTGTAGCATATGACTAATATTTATGATAATGTAACATTCAATGTCTTAATCCATTCACTACGCGGATGATTGCCAATACGTCGAATGCCAAAACGTCGAAAGGACAAAATGTCGAAGGGGCCAAACGTCGAGAGGACAAAATGAGTTTCCTTTAAAAGAGGTTTACTAAGATTACTCGCTTTCGACATTTTATTCCTTTCGACGTTTTGGCATTCGACGTTTTGTCCATAAGCCCTGTGCCTTCTAATTACAAGTTTTTCTGCAGAAATTATGCAGAAAAACATGTACATAATTAGAAGGCACAGGATGTTGCTTATTGAAAAATTGAGAGATGAATTTGTGAAAAAAAAATCGCGTTCGGGTGGGATACGAACCCACGACTCCGTGTTCGCTAGACCGGCGCTTAAACCAACTAAGCCACTGAACTGATAATTACTCTGCGGAATAGAAAGCCATACTGAGCCCGAGCCCATACCATAAACACTCGAGGATCCTCACATGATTATGAAGTTATATTTTTTTCCTAACCGGCTGTTCGGCGAAATTAAACAACTGCGTCAAAACAGCTGAATTTTTGTAGCATGTAATCATGTTTGCATGATTTTCAAGAGCAATTTAAGAAATTTAAAATGTCCGTGAATTGAAAAGGGCATAAATAGCGGAAATTTTGTGCACACATTCAGTAACGGCTTTAATGAGGAAACTTTAAAAAAACACGGATACTGTCTTCAGTCAGAGACTGTACAGACTGAACGAAACCTAGCACTAGACAACGGACATGACACACATTACGAGCATCAGTATACGAAGAAGAGAAATCTCTATCGCAAAGTTTTCATCACTCGGAGTAGGAATCGAATCCTCACCCCATGGCATGGTACGGTTTTACGCTCGGTGTCGCTAATCGCATGGCCATGGCGAGGCTCCGCAACTTAGTTCATGAAAACAGGTCTTGCTCCTGGGTATTTGGGCCAAGGGGGTTTCCAGGAAATTCACAGAGAGCCAAAAAAAAGGGGGCTCTAACAGGCTTCAGGGACGTTTCAGGGAATCTTTTGAGGCGTTCCGATAGGTTTCATAAGCGTTTCAATATTATAACGGAAGTTTCATGGACATTTCACGGGGCTTTAAAGGCGATTTAGAAAAAGGGGTCTCAGGAGCCTTTACAAGGCGTTATAAGAGTTTTAAGGCATTTCAGGAGTGTCAGGAGTGTTCAGGAACGTATTCCAAGAAGTTTCAGGGGCATTTCAAATATAATATGAGGATTTCAATGGGGATATGGAGGATAAAAGGCAATTCGATGCATATCAGGGACATTTCAAGTTTCAGAAATTTAGGGCGTTCAATGGTATTTAAAGGTATTAAGGATAAGGTACGAGGATTTCAGGAGCGTTTCAATGTTGTGATGTGAAGCATTCCAGAGACCCTTTGGAACCTCTTGTGACCTCCTGAGACCTTCAGGTACCCCTTAAGACCCCCTAAAACTCCGGGTTCCCTAAAATACCCCGCTCTAATACACCCCTATTTCCCAAATGAAGGAGAACGTGCCTCTGGAGCCGACCTACTGAATACACCCCTACGACTCCTTAGATCGTCCCTGAGACCCCCTCAAGCGCCCTTGGGATCGCCTAAAACGCCCCTGAGATTCCCTAGAACGCTCTTTTCCCCTGAAACGCCCCTGGGGAGCCCCTGGGATCCCCTGGAACTCTCTGAAACCCTTGAAACTTTCTGGGACATCTTTGAGATCCCTTGAAACGCCCGAGAGAGATTCTTTAAGTCTCATCGAGCCCCCTGATACCACCTGTAGCAATGCAGCAAAAACTCATTTGAACAGTCACCAAAATATGTGTTTAGCCATTTTTGTTTCTACACAGCAAAAAACTTTGAAAATTACTCCCGGCATAAAACAAATGCATGTAGGTTTCTATTTTATTTTACTTAATTTTACATTTAAGAATTTCTTGTATCGAATGTTGAATACAAGCTTCATACTGAGAGCAAACAGTAAATTTATAAACAGATGCAGAAATGTGTGCGATATGACGGGGTCCTTCTGTTACAGGTAATATGCTGTAACATTTTTTAACTGTGTAATGATGTTTTAAATGATTTCAGTCAACAGGAGTGAAGAATGCTCGTGATTTTTTGTAATTTTAATGAATTGTCACTCAAATGATTGGCTGAACAAACGAAAACGAAAATCCTTAAATATGGTAAACCGAAAAATTATCGGATATGGGTCTCATTTTATCGAATGTTGGATCACAGCTGTTGGGCCCACATCGGGTAACTGCTAAAATAAAATCAGGTCAATAGTAGTTTAATAGTTAAAAAGCATTATTAGCTTTAAACCTGTAATTTAGCAATTTATGCTTGCTTGCTGGGGTTCAATTGAACGATTTGTGGTAGTCATAAGTCGTCGGAGAGTCTTGGTTGATGCTAAGGTTGGTGTCAATATAATGATCGGATGCCATTTAATTGATATCCTGATGGAAAAATTCAGCATGAAATGTCGGTCGATATTGAAAATTCACAACACTGCCTTGCAGTACTACTTAGGTCCCCTCAAACGCCCCTGAGATTTCCCTGGACCTCCTTGAAACACTCCTGGGTTCTTTTGGTACCTCCTAGAACCCCTTGCTATACCCTGAAACTCCAGTGTAACCTTATTCTTTACTCTTCTCTTAAAACGCCCTCTGACCGCCGTTGCCATAGTTACCGTCATTGTTACATTACCTTAAACACAATATTGGTTCCAAACGGCTCTCCCTCTTTTTAGGCACGGCATAAAAAAGGTGCATAAATCCAAAGTGCGGGGGTGGAAGCTCAGGTAAAATACTATCTCCTGGGCGCCCATTAAAAACACCACCCCCGGCGAAGGCTGGCGCTTGAGCCTAGCTATTTAGCACTGTAGTTGGAGGAAATGCCAATGCAGAACCCGTAGCTTCCGGGAAGGTAAGCCCAGCTCCTTGGGTTAGTGGGTTGGTGTCAGGCCCTGCGAGCCAGCCGTAAAAAAGACAAGCACCGGAAAATCAACAAGAGAAGAATGCGAACCGATACCAATGGCGACGACCACAGCGACGAAAAGAGACTTGCGATTGGAAGCTCGGTACGTGGAACTGCAGATCTCTCAACTTCATCGGGAGCACCCGCATACTCGCCGATATACTGAAGGACCGCGGATTCGAAAACGTAGCGCTGCAGAAGGTGTGTTAGACAGGATCTATGGTGCGAACGTTTAGAGGTAATCATACCATCTACCAGAGTTGCGGCAACACACGTGAGCTGGGAACAGCTTTTATAGTGATGGGCGATATGCAGAGGCGCGTGATCGATTGGTGGCCGATCGACGAAAGAATGTGCAGGTTGAGGATCAAGGGCCGATTCTTCAACATTAGCATAATAAACGTGCACAGCCCTCACTCCGGAAGCACTAATGATGACAAAGACGCATTTTAAGTGCAGCTCGAACGCGAGTACGACCGCTGCCCAAACCACGATGTCAAAATCATCATAGGGGATCTAAACGCTCAGGTAGGCCAGGAGGAGGAATTCAGACCGACGATTGGAAAGTTCAGCGCCCACCAGCTGACGACCGAAAATGGCCTACGCCTCATCGATTTCGCCGCCTCCAAGAACATGGCCATTCGTAGCACCTTCTTCCAGCACAGCCTCCCGTATCGTTACACCTGGAGATCACCACAACAAACGGAATCGCAAATCGACCACGTTCTGATTGATGGACGGCACTTCTCCGACATTATCGACGTCAGGACCTATCGTGGCACTAATATCGACTCTGATCACTACCTGGTGATGGTTTAACTGCGCCCAAATCTCTCCGTTATTAACAACGTACATTACCGGCGGCCGCCCCGGTATGGCCTAGAGCGACTGAAGCAACCGGATGTCGCCTCAGCATACGCGCAGAATCTCGAAGCCGCGTTTCCGGACGAGGGTGTGCTCGATGTGGCCCCTCTAGAGTACTGGAGTACAGTCAAAGCAGCCATCAACAACGCAGCTGAGAGCACTATCGGGTACGTAGAACGGAGTCGACGAAGCGATTGGTTCGACGAGGAGTGCAGAGCGGTTCTGGAGGAGAAGGATGCAGCGCGGGCGGTAATGCTGCAGCATGGAAAGCGACAGAATGTGGAGCGATACAGACAGAAGCGGAAGCAGCAGATCCGTCTCTTCCGGGAGAAGAAGCGCCGCCTGGAAGAAGCGGAGTGCGAGGAAATGGAACTGCTGTGCCGTTCACAAGAAACACGTAAGTTCTACCAGAAGCTCAACGCATCCAGCAAAGGCTACGTGCCGCAAGCCGAAATCTGCAGGGATAAGGACGGGAGCCTCCTGACGGACAAACGTGAGGTGATCGAAAGGTGGAAGCAGCACTTCGACGAGCACCTGAATGGTGAAGAGAATGTAGGCACGGAGGACCAAGGCAGCGGAGGAAATGACTTTGTTGGTGCAGCAGAGGACGCGAACGAACCAACTCCCACGCTGAGGGAAGTTAAGGATGCTATCCACCAGCTCAAAAACAACAAAACGACTGGTAATGACGGTATCGCAGCAGAACTCATCAAGATCTGGGAAACCGAACAGCTACCGGAGGAGTGGAAGGAAGGGATAATCTGTCCCATCTACAAGAAAGGCGACAAGTTAATGTGTGAGAACTTTCGAGCGATCACCATTTTGAATGCCGCCTACAAAGTGCTATCCCAGATCATCTTCCGTCGTTTTTCACCTAATGTAAATGAGTTCGTGGGAAGTTATCAAGCCGGTTTCATCGACGGCCGGTCGACAACGGACCAGATCTTCACTGTACGGCAAATCCTCCAGAAATGCCGTGAATACCAGGTCCCAACTCACCACCTGTTCATCGACTTCAAAGCTGCAAACGACAGTATCGACGGCACAGACCTATGGAAAATATGGACGAGAATAGCTTTCCCGGGAAGCTTTCCAGAATGATAAGAGCAACGATGGACGGTTTGCAGAACAGCGTAAGGATTTCGGGTGAACTATCCAGTTCATTCGAATCTCACCTTGTCGTTGGGTGATGAACTTTCCTGTCTACTATTCAACATCGCCCTGGAAGGTGTTATGCGACGAGCCGGGCTCAACAGCCGGGGTACGATCTTCACGAAATCCGGCCAATTTGTCTGTTTTGCGGATGACATGGATATTATTGCTAGAACATTTGGAACGGTGGCAGAACTGTAAACCCGCCTGTAACGTGAAGCAGCAAAGGTCGGACTGGTGGTGAATGCGGCTAAGACAAAGTACATGCTGGTAGGTGGGACTGAGCGAGACAGGACAAGCCTTGGCAGCAATGTTACGATAGACGGGGATACTTTCGATGTGGTAGAAGGGTTCCTTGCTAACGGCTGACAATAACGGGAGCCGTGAAATACGAAGGTGCATCATCAGTGGAAGTCGTGCCTACTATGGGCTCCAGAAGAAACTGCGGTCAAAAAGATTCACCCCCGCACCAAATGTACCATGTACAAGACGTTGATAAGACCGGTGGTTCTCTACGGGCACGAGACATGGACGATGCTCGAAAAGGACCTGCAAGAACTCGGAGTTTTCGAGCGACGGGTGCTAAGGACGATCTTCGGCGGCGTGCAGGACAACGGTGTGTGGTGGAGAAGGATGAACCACGAGCTCGCTGCACTCTACGGCGAACCCAGCATCCAGAAAGTGACCAAAGCCTGAAGGATTCGATGGGCAGGGCATGTTGCAAGAATGCCGGACAACAACCCTGCAAAGTTGGTGTTTGCTAACCATCCGGTTGGTACAAGAAGGCGTGGAGCGCAGAGAGCACGATGGGCGGACCAGGTGGAGCGTGATCTGGCGAGTGCTGCGCGTGACCGACGTTGGAGAGCTGCAGCTGCAAATCGAGTATTATGGCGGCAAATTATTGATTCAATATTATCATGAATTTGATGTTAACTAAATAAATAAGGGGCTGGTCAAATAATGCGGGTGTTTGTAGAATGAACTGCTAAAACAACATTCAACAGGAAACCAGTAATAGGTTGGTAACTTCGAGGATGGTCGCGAATCCCCTGGGCGCTCGTGGTTTAAATAGACTTTTATTGTGAACTATTCGACGTAACGGGAATCCATCCCAGATATTATCATCGTGATCTAGGTGAGTGTCTGCATTTTTGTCGCTTTGCCAACATAGGGTTATATTCCAAAAATAGTGTATCACTTATTTGTCTTTAAGTTCCACAAATGTGTTCCAAAATTCTAGTTTCCCCCGAAAAACACCGCTCTCAATGATATCTCCACACTAACCCCTCAGTTGGATCATATCCTCCCTCGGCTAAGTGATTACCATGCCGAGCGCCACCCATCCAGAATCGTCCCCCACCGCGGCGGTGTCGACCAACCGAGAGCATCCAGCACAGTGGTCGAATTTTGGCCTGGCGTTTGGTTTGGTGAAGAGAATACCACAACAAAAAAAAAAGACACCATCACTCCAGCAACAAAAAAGAGAGCCATGCTGTGACGATTTAACCGTGTATATGTACTGCTAGGAGGGAGGCTCCAGGGCAGACGATCAATCGCAAAATTCGACAATGAGAAAAAGTTTCGTTGGCCGCGGCGGAGTGGAAGGTAAGAAACACCGGTGGAGTCTCGGGGAACACACTGGAAGTGCACACAGAGAGAAAGAGAAGAAAGTCACGTAACAACGTCGTTGGTTCGTTTCACGCAGGTGTCAGTCAGTGCCAGTGGTAAGGTGGTGGCGGCAGTGAAGCCTCCGGGAGGCAAACTCAGTGAGCGCAACTCGAAACTAAACCGAATTTGTTCCGTCGAATCGCATGGTTCCAAGTTGCCGACGGCTTTTTTGCGGCGGCGGTGGCGGCGGCGCGGGTTTGGATGCAGCAGATATACTGGAGCGCGCGCGCTGCGTGGAAAAATGGTTGTGCGACACGCATCGGTGGATATTTGGAGATTCGTTTTTATGAGGAATAAATATCTGGTTTGAGTGTGGGAAGAATTAGGACGAGAGGAGTTTTTGTTCTGAGGATTGCCGAAATCGGTTTGAACTGGTTCATATGAAATACTGAGGCTTTTGGTTCATTGCTTAGTATTAGTCTAGTTGACAAATCTCGGGGTATAAATGTTCATGACAGTTCTGGTCAACACCATGGAGCAGAAGCTGTTGAATGTAGTATCACAGTTCAGTTCTACTTCTCATTGATTCTGGTTAAAGAAAAACATTTAATTTGAAAATTTGAGGAGTTCCTTGGGAACCATCGGAGAAAGAGTCAATGAGTGCATTGATAAATTCCTGAATCTCTGGTGAAATTTCTGGGGGAATCACTGGGGAAGTTATCAGAAGAATCCCTGGAGGAATTAGCGGAGATATCACTAGAAAATTTCTCGAAGGACAAGGAATCACTGGATACAATAAATACTGGACGAATGCTCAGAAGAGGCATCCCTTGAGAAACTCCTGGAAAAATCCCTAAAAAGGTTATTGGAGAAATATATATACAGTGATTCCAAGCATAATCTCTGGAGCAACTTTTAGAGATACTCCTTAGAGACATTGGAGTGTCCAAAAAGAAGACGAGCAGAGGAGAAAAGCTCAAAAACAAGCATATTTTGATATGGAGATCAAAAAGTAATATTTATTTGTTTGAGATAAGAAGTAAAAGTATTAAAAATAATATTTCAAATTTACTCCTGAAACATCGTCATCATAGCACATTTAGCTCTTGGTAAGATCTAACCAATAGCAGTGAGCTATTTTACTGATCTCAAATATCAAATTTTGCTATTCGTTAGATGGTTCAAGAACACATTTTTGCCATTATTTTCACAACTTTCACCAGTTATCTCAATCAATGCAATATCACATTTGATTTTATGCTCGTTATTTTTAAATATTTTTAGGGCCATTTCCAAGAAAATAACTAACGTCACCAATAAAAAAAAGTCAGACAGTTTTTTTTTTTTATCTAGTTCATTTATTTGGGGCTCAATCGCGTATAACGCTTTACGGAGCCGAAGATCTTTCTTTGTACTTAATAGTATACACTATACATAGTAATAACTTTTTAATGATATCTGTTAGTAATGGGTGGAAGCCAGGGTACTCGTGGCAGCTCGAGGTTAGAAGGTCACATTTTGAGGGATGGACAGGGTAAGGATTGGGCCAAAGGTTTCACTGCTGCTCATCCGGGGGTAATCGCATCTTGCTAGCGTATTCGGTGCCTTGTGGTGTTGGTACCAACTTGTTGTGGAACTTGGTCTTCCGGATGGCCAGGAGTAGCTTGGTAACACAAAGAGGACAAAACAGAGAAAAAAAACTGGAGAAGAAAACACAAGCGAATTAAACTTTTATACCAGCAGAGCGAAGAAAGTCGAAAATACATCCCATATATGTGACATCGCGGGTCCCCAACACATCTCTCACAAGAACAAAGGGTTGTCTACCTCGGGCCTCAAGGGTATCCAAAAGTAGTGCTCTGGAGGCGTCATTATCCGGGCATTGCCAAACTACGTGGTCGATGTCATCATAACCGGAACCGCACTTAGTACAAACATTGCTCAACGCGAGGTTAATCCTGTGTAAATGCGCGTCTAGCGAGTAATGGTTGGACATAAGTCTTGACATCACGCGAATGAAATTGCGACTTACATCCAGACCATACCACCACACTCGCAAAGAAACATTAGGAATAATGGAATGTAACCACCGTCCCAGCTGGCCATCTCGCCAATCATTTTGCCAACTTTGAAGAGAACTCTGGCGAACAAAATGGAAAAATTCATCATGTGAAATTCTTCTATCATAGATCTCACCTTCCTGTGCGCCCACCTTTGCGAGAGAGTCCGCCTTCTCATTGCCATAAATTGAGCAATGTGAGGGGACCCATACAAAGGTAATCTTGTAGGATCTTTCGACCAGTGCACCCATCTGCTCCCTTATTTTTGTAAGAAAGTAAGATGGATGTTTTACAGGTTTCATCGACCGGAGTGCCTCAATCGAACTAAGGCTATCCGAGAAGATGAAGAAATGGTCTACGGGCATGTTGGAAATCATCCCCAAAGCGAAATTGATTGCTGCCAGCTCAGCAACATAAACCGAACAAGGTTCCTGAAGTTTGCGGAAGGCGGTGAAATTTTCATTGAAGACACCGAAACCAGTGGATCCATTTATGCGAGACCCATCAGTGAAGAATCTCTTACAGGAATTGACATTTTGGTACTTTTCGTTAAAAATGCGAGGAATAGATAGACATCGAAGTTGATCTGGTATTCCATGAATAGCTTGTTTCATGGACAGATCGTATTTAACAGAGGAACTGTCATTAGTGAAGTGTACACGGGGAGGATTATAACTTGGTAGGCTTATGTCAGATGACATGTAGAACAGATAGATTCTCATGAATTTTGATTGAGTGTTCAGACTGAGCATTTCTTCGAAGTTTTCAATGACAAGTGTGTTGCTCACTCCACACTTGATAAGTAACCTTAGCGAGAGCTCCCAGAATCGGTTCTGGAGAGGTTTCACCCCTGCCAGGACCTCTAGGCTCGCATTATGCGTTGAGTGCATACAACCGAGAGCAATACGCAAACAACGGTATTGAATTCGTTCCAACTTTATTAGGTGACAGTTTGCTGCTGAGTGGAAGCAGAAAGAGCCATACTCGAGAACAGAGAGAATAGTCGTTTTGTAAAGTTTTATGAGGTCTTCCGGGTGAGCACCCCACCATGTTCCGGTAATTGTGCGTAGAAAATTGATCCTTTGTTGACATTTTTGCACCAAATACTTGATTTGGGCACCCCAAGTGCCTTTTGAATCAAACCAGACCCCAAGGTATTTCGAAGTCAAAGACTGGTCGATTTCTATTCCCAAAAGATTGAGTTTCAGTTGGGCTGGGTTCCGCTTTCTAGAAAACACAACCAATTGAGTTTTTTGCGGAGCAAACTCGATCCCCAAATCTCTTGCCCAGATTGACAGATTATTTAGAGAATTTTGCAATGGTCTTTGCAACATTTCTGCATGTGGGCCTTTTAGAGAAACCACAGCATCATCTGCAAGTTGTCTTAGCGTGCATTGTCCTTCCAAGCAACTATCAATGTCTTTCACGTAAAAATTATAAAGCAAGGGACTTAAACATGAGCCTTGGGGTAGGCCCATGTAACTAATTCTGGAAGTTGTCAGTTGTCCGAGATTGAAGCTCATATGTTTTTCTGACAACAAATTATACAAGAAATTATTTAAAATTCCTGGAAGTCCACTATTGTGCAGTTTTTCTGACAATATTCCTATGGAAACTGAATCAAAGGCGCCCTTAATATCCAAGAAAACTGAAGCCAGTTGCTCCTTTTCCGCAAAGGCCAGTTGAATATCTGTTGAAAGCAACGCTAGACAATCGTTTGTTCCTTTGCCCTTGCGAAACCCGAAATGTGTATTTGAAAGCAAATCATTCGATTCAACCCAATGGTCGAGTCGTGATAGGATCATTTTTTCTAACAATTTCCTTAAACATGATAACATAGCAATTGGGCGGTATGAATTATGATCAGACGCTGGTTTACCAGGCTTTTGAATAGCTATTACTTTGACCTGTCTCCATTCTGGCGGAACAATGTTATTCTCCATCAATGAGTTGAACAGGTCCAGTAATCGTCTTTTCGCGATATCTGGGAGATTTTTGAGAAGATTGAACTTGATCATATCGCGTCCCGGAGCGGAATTGTTTGATGAAAGAAGAGCCATAGAAAATTCCAGCATAGTGAATGGTCTGTCCAGAGAACCGTCTCCTGAGGATGTTTCCCAAGAAATCGGTTGTGCTGGGACTGAGTCTGGGCAGACCTTTTTCGCGAAGCTAAATATCCAACGGTTGGAGTATTCGTCACTCTCATTAGAAGAAGAGCGGTTTCGCATGTTGCGAGCCACTCTCCAAAGCGTTGTCATTGAAGTTTCTCTAGAGAGGCCCTCAATGAAGTGTCGCCAATAACTACGCTTCTTCGCTTTCAGCAGGTTCTTCAGCTGTCTTTCGAGCTTAGCATACTCTTGAAAAAGATCTGAAGTACCATGCCTACGAAAAGCTTTGAAAGCATCAGATTTTTTAAGATACAACTGGGTGCAATCATCATCCCAGCCTAGTGTGGCGGGTCTTCTTTTGAAAGTTGCACTTGGAACTCGTCGTTTTTGTGATTCTAATGCACTCTTGTATATCAGTTCTGATAGGAATCGATATTCATCCAAAGGTGGGAGGGGGTTGAATGATTCGATGCCAAAAGATACCGCTTCTGCATATTTTTGCCAATCGATATTCCTTGTGAGGTCAAAAGGAACCTGAATTGGTTGGTCTGACCTTTCACTATTATGCTTTATGGTGGTTATAATGGGCAAGTGATCACTACCATGAGGATCCTCGATTACCTTCCACAAGCAATCGAATGATAGTGAACTTGACCCCAGTGATAGGTCGAGACGACTTTCTTTGCCGTCAGATGCAATACGTGTCACTTCACCTGTATTTAAAATGTTCAAATTGAAATCGTCGCACAAATCATAGAAAATGGCCGCTCTATTATCGTCACATGGTTCGCCCCACCCTGTACCATGTGCGTTCATATCACCCAGAATTAAAACTGGATGTGATAGTGCAGCAACCGCATTCCAAAGATGACGGCGGTTAATTGAAATTCTTGGAGGAATGTAAACGGAAGCTACGCAAAGTTCTTTACCCTTTACGTTTATTTGGCAAGCGACGGTTTCTACGCCAGGATGAGTCGCGATTGGAATTCTATAAAATGAGTAAGTCTTTTTGATCCCCAAAAGAACCCCTCCATAATGGTCATCTCGATCCTGGCGTATAATGTTAAAATCGTGGAAGTTGAGTTCATCTTCAGAAGAAAGCCATGTTTCGCAAAGGGCAAATATATCACAGTCAGAGTTGTGAATCAAAAACTTAAACAGGTCTAATTTAGGTTTTAGACTATGACAGTTCCACTGTAGCACAGTGATCATATCTTGTACCTCACTTGATGAATTATCCATCGAAAGATATGATCGCAGCAAGGAGGGGCCATGATTGTGTCAGATTCCGAAGATATTCTTCTACTGTAGGTATAAACATATCAATAATGCCTCTAAATGTTTCTGGAAGGCTGAGGGCATTATATAAGCGATCCACGAGAACCCTAAAAGTAAACAGTCCTCGCTTGGGTCTAGGAGGCTTGCTTGAAGTGCGAGGAACTTTGGTAGCTTTTTTCTTGCTACCTTGTCGAATATTTGTCTTTGAAGTGTATTTAACAGGCGGAGACGGGGATGACAGATTCTTGCTACAACATGGATCTGAAGCTAAAGGAACCTCGGAGTTTTTAAATTTACCCCGCCTCCTTTGACATTAGGCAAACTTTTGAGGGAAGACTTCAAAAAGACCTTTCGGCGCAATCCCGGGGAAGATGATGACTTCCTTTTTCCAGGTGCGTGTACCTCCGATAGAGATCCACCCTCATCAGTTTCGCCATCGTCCTGATCATCGGAAGACAACTCCTGATAGGGATTTTCAACTGGGACAGCTGATTCAGACACGGAATCTGGTGTTTTAAAAGATTTCACCATCTCCGCATATGTCTGTTTGGAGCGCCTTATGATAGAGCGACTCTCATTTCGAATGCGTCTTTTGTAAGCCGGGCAAACTTGCAAGTCATGTGGATCTCCACCACAGTAGCTACATTTTTCCGCTTCCTGTGTGCAAGAGTCCTCCAAATGAGCTTGGTTGCATTTGCCACAACGGGGCTTGTTGTCGCAAAAGCTATCACTGTGACCAAACTGCTTGCATTTGGTACAATTAAAAACCTTCGGCCTAAAAAGATGCACTGGGTAAAAACCACCATCGATTACAACAAATTCCGGGAGGACGGAACCTGGAAAAGTCACTCGAAAAAACGCTGAAGGCGAGTACACCTTTTTATTTTCTTCCATGGAAGCCTTAGATAAGCGTTTACAGTCTAGGATAGCCACATCAGGAATTGACCTATTTTTGAATCGACCAAAGCCGGTCTTGATGTCCTCACATGTCAGCATTTCGTCGAGGATCTTCCCCTCCACCTCCACTTCTCGTGCTGGCACATAGACCACGTATTCAACAGTAAACGCTTCGTGTTGAACAATTTCATTTGCTGCTTTGTAGCTAGGTGCGGTAACACGCAGCTTGGATGCTTTCACTTGGTGAACAACGGTCCCAGGATACTTACGCGTCAGCTCTCGAGAAATCGAAAGCATATTCAATGGTTTGCATTTGCGCCGGAAATAGACAACCCAAGGCCCAGGCGAAGATGGCTGATAAAACCGCGTACGAGCAATGATATCATTGGGAGGCGTTTCGCCTCCATTGGATTCATCCATGCACAGGAGAAGAATTAATACAAAATTGGTTTATATTTTTATATTCTTATTCACTTAACCTAATTTACAGCTCTTTTTGTCCACTAGGGCACTACGTGAGCGATTCCAATTGGACGCTGCACTTTGTACAACGCCTACATGTATTCTATTCTTATTTTAACTATATCGAACTGGTGCCTTGTGCTGCTTCAACTTTTCTACCCTGTCCACGGTAGAATGATGAGCACGATGATGCTGATGTTTGGCTGCTGTTCCTTTTCCAGTACGATTGGGGGGTCCATTATGAGTTGCGGTTTGCCGATATCCAAATTCCGGGTCCGTTGGAGCTATATGCTCCGAAGAGGGTCAGGTGCCAGCTGCTCTCGGGGGGAAGAGCAACTGACGAAAAACTGCAAGTGCCGGGGCTGGGTTCGAACCAATGTGTGGAACGTTAGCTAATAAGAAGAGAAAAAAAACCGGCAAAAAAAAAAAATTCACAAGAAAAAATATATATATAAAGAGAAAAAAATTTTACAATTGCTCACTCTGGCCTCAGCCCACTGTTGAGCCTCAGCCCACTGTAGAGCCTCAGCCTACTGTTATTGCAAAGTGGACAAACAACTAACACGTGATGACGTGATGAGCGGAGGAATGGGACAACACAAAACGAGATCGAATATCGATTATACTTATCGAGTGTATAGATAGCTGTTTGTTGGTGATGCCTCGGATGCACAGACAAAACGCTGCTGCTGCTTTTGTATCACCCGTCACACTCGTCACCGCCGCCGCCGCGCGCCGCCGTTGATGTCGGGCCCGCTATTGATGGCGTGGGTAATTAAATTTCTGTTGCACAGTGCACTATTCCAATGCCTGCTTCCTTCCCGCGATCGCGGATCGCCCAAGACAATCGTCTTCGTCCTCGGTAGGATAAATAACTCGCGATATAAAAAACCACTAGGTGGGCAAAAAAACTCCACCGGCTACAAAGCGATTGACTGCGATTCAGACACGGTACACACGACCGCACAGTGGGATCATTCTGAAAAAAGACGATCAAAACCTCTAAGAGCCGTTAGATGACATTTCAGCATATAGGTGTCTTTGGAAGATATGTTCAGAAAAATCTTCTCTATTTTTATGCATATTCACTGTATGGTAAAACTGTAGGGTGAACCCTCTAAAAAAATATTTTTTCAAAATATTTTTTTAGAGGGTAGATGTCTTCGGCAAAGTTGTAGAACAAGTAATTTCAAGTAACTTTGCTGAAGACACCATATAGAGTAAAGTAGTAAAGTAGTAAAGTAGTAGTAGTAGTAAAGTCAACCACAGTGTTAGAAATGTAGACTATTTCAACAAGAATACTATTTGGATTAACAAATATTAATGTCGAAAAGTTTTCGTGAGTTTTCAGTTTGTATTAATTGATTTGTATGAAATTTGTGAATATTTTCATTGAAAAATGCCTATTGAAATAGCATCAGAAATCAAAGTGCCTTATCAGACCCGATTGTTGAGTCACTTTTGGCCTATTATGGACATGATAAAGCATTGAAATTTTGATAGCACGGCTGCCAAAAAGTGCCTATTCAAAAAATATTCAATAGTGAAAATAGTGAAAAATTTTCAAAAAAATCGGTTTACTGGAGCAATTTTCAATTTTACAGAGTTGGTGTCTTCGGCAAGATAGTGTATTCCAGTAGTATCTACAAACTTGTAGAACATATCACTTTGAAATTTTACGATATAATCATGGAAAAGTTCAAAAAACTGATTTTGAGGTAGTTTTTTAAACTTTCAAATTTTCTCCCAAAAAATGAAGTCCAAACTATATGGTGTCTTCAGTAAAGATACTTGAAATCACTTGTTCTATAACTTTGCTGAAGACATCTACCCTCTAAAAAATATTTTGAAAAAATATTTTTTTGCTCGGGTTCACCCTACAGTTTTACCATACAGTGAATATGCATAAAAATAGAGACGATATTTCTGAACACATCTTCCAAAGACATCTATATGCTAAAATGTCATCTAACGGCTCTTAGAGGTTTTGATCGTCTTTTTTCAGAATGATCCCACTGTGGACCGGCTGCTTCAAACGATCGGTAAGGAATGAAGTCAGACAGTTGATTGAATAAAAATTGCGCAACCTGTCAACGAAAAACGTTGTTTCAGCTACATACCACACGTACGGTTTCAATTGAGCCAAACTATTTACACACCTAAACAACCTTCGCTGCACCGATATCGGCAAGATCCCTCCCCCTGCACTGTTCCTCACAATCATGCACCACACTGAAATGTGTCAGAGTTGGGACCCCCGAAACGCACACGTTCCGGAGAGTGACGCCGGCCGCCGCCACCACGCTGCTCCGTTTAGAGATTCAGCCGAATGCGTCCAGCTGCGCGCGCGAGTCCACTTCTCAGCTTCTTTTCTATTTTTGGAATATCGCCTTTTTTTCTACTTCTTGGTTGGGCTGGCTGGTGATCGCGGTAGTCAGGTACCCCGTTTTTCAGTTACAGACAGCGGTAAGGAGTGGATTTCATTTCATTTATTTAGTATTACATCAAATTCAAGATAAAACTGAATCAACAATATTTCTCCATAATACACGGTTCGTGGCTGCCGCTCTCCATCCTCGGTCGCGCCCGATGCTCGCCAAGTCACGCTCCACCTGGTCCACCCATCGTGCTCTCTGCGCTCCACGCCTTCTTTTGCCAACCGGATCAGTTGCAAACACCAGCTTTGCAGGGTTGTTGTCCGGCATTCTTGCAACATGCCCTGCCCACCGTATCCTTCCGGCTTTGGCCACCTTCTGGATGCTGGGTTCGCCGTAAAGTGCAGCGAGCTCGTGGTTCATCCTTCTCCGCCACACACCGTTCTCCTGCACATCACCGAGATCGTCCTTAGCACGCGTCGCTCTAAAACTCCGAGTGCTTGCAGGTCCTCCTCGAGCATGGTCCTGGTCCATGTCTGGTGTCCACAGAGGATCACCGGTCTTATTAGCGTTTTGTACATGGTGCATTTGGTGCGTGGGTGAATCTTTTTCGACCGCAGTTTCATCTGGAGCCCGTAGTAGGCCCGACTTCCGCTGATGATGCGCCTCCGAATTTCACGGCTCACGTTGTTATCAGCCGTCAGTAAGGATCCGAGGTAGACAAATTCCTCCACCACCTCGAAAGTATCCCCGTCTATCGTAACATTACTACCCAGACGGATCCGGTCCTGTTCGGTTCCGCCTACCAGCATGTACTTTGTTTTTGAGGCATTCACCACCAGTCCGACCTTAGCTGCTTCGCGTTTCAGGCGGGTGTACAGCTCTGCCACCGTTCCAAATGTTCTGGAAATAATGTCCATGTCGTCCGCAAAGCACTCAAATTGTCCGGATTTTGTGAAAATCGTTCCTCGGCTGTTGAGCCCGGCTCGTCGCATCACACCTTCCAGAGCGATGTTGAAGAGTAGGCATGAGAGTCCATCACCACAGACAAACAGACGTAACACTCTGACATCCCAAGCAACACACTTGTTATAATAGAGTTACGACAGCGCAAGTTTTGGTTGTATAGAAGTTTATTTTACGTAATTCTAACATAGTGTTGAAATAACGTAAAATAAACTTCTATACAACCAAAACTTGCGCTGTCGTAACTTTTATATAACATGTGTGTTGCTTGGGATTTCCCATCGTACACCGATTTAACGGTCTATTTAAAAATTTGATAGTTGGCCAACTTCCCACCCGTGGCGCTCGCATCGTTTTTGTTCGAGTTTGACGTTTGCCCACTACCGCCACCTAGTTGATGGTCGGCCAAACTCAGTCCATTTAGTATTGGGCGAACAGATTTCCGGGACTATAATTTGAATCGGAAAACGTTCGTAGTGTTACGTCTGTTTGTCTGTGCCATCACCTTGTCGCAGTCCCCGGCGAATCGAATGAACTAGATAGTTCACCCGAAACCGTTACGCAGTTTTGCACACCGTCCATCGTTGCTTTAATCAGTCTAGTCAGCTTCACAGGAAAGCCGTTTTCGTTCATGATTCTCCATAGTTCGCCTTCCTTCCCCGGTAAGAAATGTATGTATACTCTGAAGTTCGAACGAAGTGATTACCACAAACTCGGGGAGCCATAGTTCAACCTGGGCTAGTCAGGATAGATAGATGAAAGAATAGCATCATAGGATTTTTTTTCCTCCCCTGTTGGGGAAATTAAGACACTGCGTCCAATAGTAAAAATGTAAAAAAATGTAAAAAAATACATTTTTTCGAGAAGATCCAAAAAGAAAAAGTTTCAATCCATGATAACTTTTTTCACAGTTCAAAAAGTACCTATGTTTTAATGACATGAGAAGCATCAATGTATTGTTGATAAACGTTCATAATTTCATTCAATTCGGTTCACTGGTTTCCGAGATGTGACAGTTCAAAACTAAGTTGTCTAGAAAATGGTGTTTTACCAGAATGATTCTAGCTTCGCGAAAGATTAACCAATCGAGCTTGAAATTATACCAATGGTGCACATATAGGTTAAAATTTGAGAATTGCACTTTAGGAAAAAGTACAGCGTTTTGAACTTTTTTGTGAGAGAAAAAAGTTTCCTATCCCAAATATTTTGACCACCCCCTGTAGACAAGCTGCAGCGTTTGTTTTTTCTGGAATAACGTTTCATAAGATATCATATGATTTTCATAAGAGCCTTCTTATGAAATTTTTCATAAGACCACTCTTATGAATTTCTTGAGAATTTTTTGCCTTAGTGTCTTGAATTTATTCAGGGAATTCTACAGACATTCCTTCAAAAATCTCTCCATTAATTTCTTCAGAAAATATTATAGAAGGATACTTCCAGGAGAATCCAGGGACTCCGCCTGAAGTTTATAAAGTAAGAGTTTCTTCTAAGATTCCTTCAGGATATCTCTAGGCGATTCCACGAGAAGTTCCTTTAGGGATTCTTCTAGGAGTTCTACCAGGGAGCGCTCCTGGGGCTCTTTCAAATTGTGAGATTTTCCAGGAGGACTGACGGCAGCCATCAGGAGTTACATCAGGGATTTCTCCAGAAGTTTGTTCAGAAATTCCTACAGGAGTTTCTTCAGGAAATCTTAATAATTTCCTTAGGATTATAATCAGGCATTTCTCTAGGATATTTATGAGGAATCTTTAATGGGGTTTCTACAAGTGTTCCTCCAGGATTTCCTTCTGGAATTCCCCCAAGAATTTTTCAGGAGATACCTCTTGCAAATCCTTCCCTCTACCCGGAAGAAGATTCCCTTTGGGAGATTCCGCAGAAAATCCTTCGAGGATTCCGCCTAAAAACCCTCCGGAGATTCCTACCGGAATTCTTTCGGCGTTTCCCCGTAGAATTCCTGCAGGGATTTTTCCTATAATTTCTTCAGTGATTGCTCCTGGACTTCCTTCAGGAATTCCCCTGGGATTCCTGCAGGGGTTTCTCCTGTAAGTACTTCGGGGATTTCTCGTGGAATTAATCCGAAGATTCCTCATAGACTTCCTTCAGAGATTTCCCTTAGAATTTCTTCGAGGATTCCTCCTGGAACTCCTTCGGAGATTCCTCCTTGAATTCTTTCTGGGATTCCTTTTGGAACTCCTCTGGGGATTCCTTCTTAAGATCCTTAGGAGAAACTGCTGGAATTCCTTCGGGGATTCCTCCTGGAATTCTGTCGGGGATTCCTTCTGGACTTCCTTCGAGAATTCTTCCTGAAATTTCTTCGGAGATTTCTCCTGGATTTCCTTCGGAGTTTCTTCTTGGAATTCCTCTGGTGATTCCTCTGGATATGTTCTGTTGATTTCTCTTTCTCTTTCTAGAATTCCTTTGAAAATTCCTTCCTTTGCGATTCGTACTGGAATTCCTTTTGGAATTCCTGCGGGGATTCCTCCTAGAATTATTCCAGGGGTTCCATGGAATTACTACGAGAATTTATTTAGGAACTCCTTCGGGCATTCCTCCTGGATATTTTTTGATGGTTCCTCCTAGAAATCCTCCGGGGATTCCTTCTCGATTTCTTTTGAACATCCTTTGAACTTTCTGCAATTTCTTTGGGGATTCCTCCTGGGCTTCTTCATTTCTCCTTAATTTTTTTCAGGAATTCTCTTGATATTCCGTCTTGGATTCCTCCTATAATTTCTTTCGTGATTCCTCTTAGAATTCCTTCGGAGATTCCTTCTGAAATTCCTGCTGTATTTCACTCTTGATTTTTTTCGATGATTTCTCCTGGATTTTCTATGGGGATTCCTCTTGAACTTCCTCTTGAAGAACCTTTGAGGATTCTGCTTGGAATTCCTTCGGAGATTCTTCCTAGAATTCCTTCGGGGATTCCTCCTAAAATACCTTCGGGTTTCCTCCTGGAATTCCTTCGGTGATTCTTCCTAGAACTCGTTCGAGAGTTTCTCCTGGAATTCTATTGGGGATTTCTTTTGGAATTCTTTAGGAGATTCCTCCTAGAGTTTCTTTGGGGATTGCTTCTAGAATTCCTTCGGGGGTTTATCCTGGGGAATTCTTCCTTCTAGGATACCTCCCAAAATTCCTTTGGGGATATCTCCTGATATTCCGTCGGGGATTCCCTCTTGAAATTCCTTTGGTGATCTCTCTTCGAATTTTTTCGGAGATTCCTCCTGGAATTCATTAAAAAAATGTTGTCATGGTTTTCATTACCACGTGGTTTCTGAACGGCTTCTTAGCGTGACAGTGGAGGTCGAGGGATCCAAAATCTCCAGAAAATTAAGAACCTCATATTCCTTAGCTGACAGCTCTGACAGCATATTTTACTACAGAAAATGTAGAGCATTTATTAATGTTTTGTTCCAGCACAACAATGAGCAATGAGAAAGTAAAGCACGTCCACATGAGTGAAATATTTTCTGTATCGCCCGCTTCTCCACCGCAAAACTAGGTTAATATTGAAGACAATACCTCAGCAGCAGCAGTGCGATCCCGTCCCTTATGATAACGAGCTCCGTCAGCATCAGCAACAGCGGCAGCAGTGTGATGATCGCACACAAGCTGAGATAAATTATGCTTTCACTATCAGATGGAACGAAATTTGAGTCCCCGGTCTTCGTCGCCAGCCGCCAGATTTTCAAGCTTCTACCGCACAACGATCATGGTGGAAGATACGTTGCGCCGCGCGCCGAGTTGTAAAACATCTAATCGCATCTGCTTTAAAATTTTGATTTGGCAATAAAGAGGGGACCCGGGAGATTTTACTCCACACTGCTGCGCGGTAAAAAATCGGGGAGCGACCATCAGCTATGTGTGCCACTCGAAACAATGTTATCAGTCAGTCAACCCGTTCGTGAAACTCGCCGGCTCGGTTGATGGCTTCGACGGACGTGATTTTCAACGACGACGACGACGATCGGTCGGAGAGACCAGAATTCCGTTCCAAATTTTCTCTGCTGCTGCTGCCGTTGAGTGCCAAATGACGGACCCCCGAATCCGGCTCTTCGGTCGACAGTCAGCGGTGGCGTTGATGTTCCCAAGTGTTCGGACAAACGTTTACCTCATGTATCTATCACGGAGGGGAATCAGACAGATAATAAATGTTTTACTTTCTTATCTTGACTGGACCGGGCTGCTAGGGAATAGGTGAGGGCTTCTTCATGGCCAGTTTGTTTTCATTTTCTCCGTTGCGCCACCGGTTTTGTGGAAGCATAGAAGCGAAGTGTACATCAGGAGATGAAGGGAAGACAGCAAGTCGGTGTGCTATGACATTGGTGACGGGGCGGAACGTGACCCTGGGAAGCGGAGTTGTGGTTAAGTTGAAGAGGTCTTCAAAACTTATAATGGCACAATATTTTGAACGAAATAATTACAGAAAGAAGATCGTAGATGTTTGATTCAACATTCAGATTCAAATCAAGTCAAGTGGAATCTACGGATAAGAGCCCTTCAGAATTTTGAAGCTCTAGTCTACAAAACGACAAAGTAATGCTTTAACATCGACGAATCTAAAAACGTAGCTTTGAATGATTTAATTTTCGTCTAATACCTGTCTTTGCTGTGTTATACAGGGGGTGGCCAAAATGTTTGGGATAGGCATTTTTTTCTCTCACAAAAAAGTTTAACAAGCTGTAACTTTTCATAGAGTGCATCAAAATTTCTCAAATTTTGGCTGCTTGTCAACTATATTATATGTGCATTATTGGCACAAATTTGAGCTCGATTGGTTAATCTTGCGCGAAGCTAGAATCGTTCTCGTAAAACACTATTTTTTAGGGAGCATATTTTTGAACTGTCATAACTCGGACACCAGTGGACCGAATTGAATGAAATTTTGAACGTTTATCAACAATATATAAAAAGTTGTGATGGAGAGTGTGTTTTTGGAGGCAAAGTCGAAATGCCGCTTTTTCATTTGATTCGGCCGCGAGTGCATCGTCGTCGTCTATTTCACAGTACTCATCTTCGTACGGGGCAGTTTGGTGTGTTTTAGGAGGCAAAGTCGAAATGCCGCTTTTTCATTTGATTCGGCCGCGAGCGCGTCGTCGTCGTCTATTTCACAGTACTCATCTTCGTACGGGGCAGTTTAGTGTGTTTTTGGAGGCAAAGTCGAAATGCTGGAGTGTGCGGTGGACGTGGATCGAGTCGGTTCCAAATTTTTTGCTTCCCGTCGGCGCTAGTTAACAATACACATTAAGTTGATAATACATATTTTCTTCCATTTTTTGCATTTACACAAAAGAGTGAAAAGTGTTTGATCGGGCTCGCCGGTCGAGAAAAAATCCGGGCGCCGACAAGTGAGTCGCGTTCAGTGTATTTCTGTGTGGAATAGACTAAAGGTTTCTGCTCCCTAGTGGAGTGGAGACGCGCGATAGAATCTTCTTATGGAGGAATTCCACGGAGTCATGTCAGTCGATCCTGAGCGACCATTTCAAAAATATCTGAAACTTTGCACAGTTTTTCAATTTCATCTAAATCGCCATTTTTCGATATCAAACCTTCATATTCACTCACGACTAACTTTTCAAAAGGGTGTATGCGAAAATAGTTCAAAAATATTCTAAAAGCTGTACAGCAAAAACGGATTGTTCGATTGTTATGAATTTTTCAGCAAAGTTAGATAACTAAATGATGATTCCTTAGAAAATATACACTGTAAAAAATTTATTTTTTTACTTAAAAAAAATATGATTTTTGTCACAAAAACTCAAATATCTCAAAACCCTATCTTTTTACCAACGTTAATTTTTTAGGGGAAATGGCCCTTTATATCAGCTATCTACCATAAAATTTTGGTGATGGTAAACTGATAAACAAAAAAGTTATGACATTTCAAACATTTCACAATTTTTACATTTAGTAACAAAAAAAAATTTTTTTTCTGTGTAAATTATTTCGAGAACTATATTTTGATGCTGATTTTATTGTAAAGGCTACCGCATGAATTAAACAAGTTGTTTTCATGATATTTTTGTTTGATTATTTATAATTACTATAGTATCTATTTGAACCTTACACGCGATCCAGTGTTGTGATCAAAAATATTGAGATTGTCATACTTTTTATTGTACGTGACTGGTGAAAAAATCCCTTGATAGTGTTGAAAAGCTGTTGATCATAAGAAAAATGGAATTAAACTTATTTTGAAGACGAAAGCTGCATAATAAAAGTTTTATATATACGCGTATACGTCTAGTTGATCTGCAAAAAAATACCTCTTAGAGAACAGACTTTATGATCGGAAAAATGCGAGTAACTTCAACAACAACAAATGCATGAGAGGTACATACCACAGACAAACAGACAAAACGCCTAGAACAATTTTCGTGAAAATCCATCGCCCAGTTCACACTACCACCACCTGGTGGAAATGTTTCACGAAACACAGCGTTGTGCAATATCGTCATCAGAAGGCGCTAGTGTGAAACGTCAAACGCAAAGAAAAACGATGGGCACTCTTCTGGTTATGAAAGCCACAACCAAGATTCAAAATGATCGTTAAAGGCGTGATCAATGAAAATTTCGTCAGTGTTACGTTTGTTTGTCTGTATAATAAATACCATGAAAAAGCAAAAAAATACTACCGCTATGGATATTAAAAATTTTATAGTAAATTTTTTCTTCGTCCAAGCAAACAACACCAAACTAGTCAGTTAAAACTAATAAGTGATTTTGTTTATTATAATGTAACGAACAACATGAACAGTCGCTTTCTCAAAGGTCTTCAACTCAACGCTCTCTTGTAGACCGCTTGTGAAAAAAAATGTTCAAAAGAGTTACGAAATCTCATAGATAAACTGAAAGAGACTGGTTATGCCCAAATTGAATACAAATTTACGCATTTGCACGTCCTGCCGTCTAGACTTTGACAAACGAGCCATCTGTATATCATCGGTAAAGCAGGGCGCAGGAAGTTCGAAAACGACAACAACTGAGAAATTGCCAGAAGTGCTAAGTGCAGAGAGTCATGCCACCGTACCATCAGCGACATCTGTTTAAACAATTTAATCACGCCTCTTTTCAAAAATGCTTTGAAATATACTTCAACATTTATACCCATTTCAATATTTTTAACGTTGCAAAACACGCTTTCAACATTCATCTTGAAGAAGAGGGAAAACACTTGTCCTCAAATGTAACAGCAAATTAATCAATAAACGACTAATGCGCGGAGGGCGTGATAAAATCGGAACAGTACTGTACATATAATATACATAATCTATATATATAAAAATGTAGTGGCATACGTGGGACCGCGCATAACTTGCGAACGGAAGGTCCGATTTTGATCGTCTTAGTTTTGTTCTGTAAGTTTTCACCCAAGGAAGGTTTATGAGGCAAAAAACATGGAAATATTGAGAGTTTTTGAAAATTGATCTTTCATACATTTTGTGAACGGGGACTTGGTCTTGGATAGAAGCTTGAAACGTCAAAAAACGCAGTAGGCAAGACAAAGTTTGCCGGGTACAGCTAGTACATAATAAAAACAGATTGTTTTACTCACGCAAGGCCATTAACAATAAAATCAGCATCAAACTGCGCTTTCCGGCCGAAATAATTTACACTAAAAAAAATTATTACTAAATGTGAAAATTGTGGAATGTTTGAATTGTCATAACTTTTTTGTTTATTAGTTTATCATCACCACATCAATTTTTATGGTAGATTGCTAATACAATGGACCGTTTTCCCTAAAAAATTACATTGGTAAAAAGATAGGGTTTTGAGATATTTGAGTTTTTGTGACAAAAATGATATTTTTTAATGTTAAAAAAAGATTTTTTTTTCACAGTGTACATTTTCTTAGGAATCACCATTTAGTTATCTAACTTTGCTGAACAATAAAATCTGCATGTAACTGCGATTTCTGATCGAAATAATTTACACAGAAAAAAATATTTACCAAATGTGAAAATTGTGAAATGTTTGAAATGTTATAACTTTTTTGTTTATTAGTTTACCATCACCAAATTTTTATGGTAGATTGCTAATACAATGGACCGTCTTCCCTAAAAAAATTACGTTGGTAAAAAGATAGGGTTTTGAGATATTTGAGTTTTTGTGACAAAAATGATATTTTTTAATGTTAAAAAAGATGTTTTTACAGTGTATATTTTCTTAGGAATCACCATTTAGTTATCTTACTTTGCTGAAAAATTTATTGCAATCGAACGAACCATTTTGGCTGTGCAGATTTTTGAATATTTTTGAACCATTTTCACATACACCCTTTTGAAAAGTTAGTCGTGATTCAAAATAAAAATTTGATATCGGAAAATGACGATTTAGATGGAACTTAAAAACTATGCAAAGTTTCAGTTCAATAGAAAATCATGAATTAAAAAATTTCCTTAATTTTGATGCTGTTGCTTGGAATCGCTCTATGGCTAGTTTTTGCGTCGAAAAGTGGTCGGTTGTTAACGGCGGTTTGTGTATATTGATCCATTGTCAAATCATATCACCAACCATAGGTGACTCCCGGACTGACAATGTACCTTACCCTACTAACAAAAATTCCTTCCTGAGACAAGCGTGGAGATGCAGCGATTCGCGGTCTTTATAACAACGTTTGTCTAACTAACATTCCCTCCCATCCTCGATGACCGTAAGGACGTGGCCGGCGCCGTTATTGACCTTATTAAAGTTGAGAGCTCTCGAACTGTGTTCATTGAGAATAGTAAGCTAGTCCCGAGCCCTATTCATTGGTTCCTTGTGCAATTTCGATTGCTCTGGTCAATCACGGAGTAGCAACTACGAATTGTGCGGTCATCTATGCTCATGCTCATGCTATGCTCAATATATAAAAAGTTGTGATGGATTGACACTTTTTGAATCTTTCCTGAAAAATTGTAAATTTTTTACAACAATGTGGTTCATTTTTAGTTTCGATATCCAAAGATTTTCTACTTCTGTTATCAAGATATCTTTACTTAATAAGATATATTGGAGTCTATTTGGAATAAATGAAGAACACATTTAGTATTTTTTGTGTGATATTGTAAATTTGAGTTATTTTCCTCTTTATGGGTGAAAATGTCAAACCACTATAACTTTATTCGCTGTAAGAAAATTTTAAATTTTAGAACGTCGTAGCAAGTATCAATATATTGTAGATAAACGTTCAAAATTTCATTCAATTCAGTTCACTGGTTTCCGGATATGACAGTTCAAATATTGGTTGTATAAAAATAGTGTTTAACGATTCTAGCTTTGCGAAAGATTAACCAATCGTGCCCAAATTTGTACTAATGATGCACATATAATAGGTTAACAAGCAGTAGAAATTTGTGAATTTTTGATGCACGCTATGAAAAGTTACAGCATGTTGATCTTTTTTTTTTTTATTCTTAATCACTTAACCTAATTACAGCTCTATTGTCCACTAGGGCACTACGTGAGCGATTTCAATTGACAGCTGCACTTACATTTTGTGCAGTGCCTAGATGTATATTCTATTTTACTTTATCGAACTGGTTGCCTTTCTGCTGCTTTCACTTTTCTACTCTATACATGGTAGAAGGATGAGCACAAGGATGATGGATGGCCGATGTTCCTTTCCAGTCCGATTGGGAGTCCATTATGAGTAGCAGTTCGCGATGTCCAGGTATCCGGGTCCGTTTGAGCCACGGGGCTCAGAAGAGGGTCACTGCCAGCCGCTCTCGGGAGAAGAGCAACTGACGAAAAATTGCAAGTGCCGGGGCTGGGAATCAAACCCATGACCATCCGCATATGAAGCGAACGTGTGACCAACTACGCCACGGGCCCCGGCTATGTTGATCTTTTTGTGAAAGAAAAAAAAAGTTGCCTATCACAAACATTTTGGCCACCCCCTGTACTTCTCTTCTTCATCTACATTCAGGGAAACCCTATACGCATACAGATGGACAGGAGATAGACAAACTGATCGGGACAGGCAAAATTTTCACTTATCAAAAAATGTTAAACTAGCTGTAACTTTTTGAATAATGGATCAAATATTCTTAAATTTTCACTGTAAGTTGATCAATTAGTTGTGTATCAGTGGTCAATATTTGTGAAAGATCGGGCTATTGTTATATTCTCCATTTTTTGCCTCTTAAACAACACAGTGAACCAAAGTTTGGCATAAATAGCATCAAATTTGGTAAGAAATCATGATACACTCTTTTAATACAATTCTGTTGCAGAAACGAAGATTTTACCTTCTCACCATACAAAAATGTATCTTATTACTACAAATCTAGTACTACACCGAACGTGCTCTGCAGGGATTACCACACAAATCCTTTGGAAAATCTTGTGAAATTCCAAAAGATATACTGGGGACGACTTTGAGGAAAATTCGATGGAAAAACAAATGCGATTCCAGTGAGAATTTCTATTAGCGTGTATATGAAAATTATAGTAGTATTCTGGGAGTAAATGTCACTTTAACTTTAACAAGCAACAGAATAATGCTGATTTTCCGTTACAATGGTTTTAAAGGGCTGGCTCGTAAGGCCTGACCACCAACCCCCTACTTTCCGGAGGATCATAGTGCACAGTTGAGCTTAGAGCCCTTCCCTGGCACTCGGACGTAGATCAGCCGCCCCTAACATGGGGATCAGACGCTGTTGTGAGCCGCTCCTCCTGGAGAGCAGACGCTCAGGTTTGCCGAAGCAAACCCCCCCCCCTTCCCTGTCATTCTTAGGTTCCCTAAGGTTGCTCATAGTTTCCGGCCGGTACCACGACGAGGTAGGGATAGGAGTTGATGGGCAGAGGCTAGTGGATCACAATGGGATCTGACTTGCGCAGCATACCCAGCCTTTACCGTGCCACGGTAAAGCACTTCGATCAGCACCAGAACGGCGTGGAGAACGTAGGCACGGGCCCACGGCAAGGGAGGAAACGACGACGCCAGTGCAGCGGAGGACGGAAATAAACCAACTCCCACGTTGAGGGAAGTTAAGGATGCCATTCATCAGCTCAAAACCAACAAAGCAGCTGGTAAGGATGGTATCGCAGCTGAACTCATCAAGATGGGCCCAGAAAAGTTGGCCACCTGTCTGCATCGGCTGATAGTCAGGATCTGGGAAACCGAACAGCTACCGGAGGAGTGGAAGGAAGAGGTAATCTGCCCCATTCACAAGAAAGGCGACCGTTTGGAATGTGAGAACTTCAGGGCGATCACTATTTTGAATGCAGCCTACAATGTGCTATCCCAGATCATCTTCCGTCGTCTGTCACCTAAAACAAATGAGTTCGTGGGAAGTTATCAAGCCGGCTCCATCGACGGCCGGTCGACAACGGACCAGATCTTTACCGTACGGCAAATCCTCCAGGAATGCCGTGAATACCAGGTCCCAACGCATCACCTGTTCATCGACTTCAAAGCGGCATACGACAGTATCGACCGCGCAGAGCTATGGAAAATCATGGACGGAATCGGCTTTCCTGGGAAGCTGACTAGACTGATTAAAGCAACGATGGACGGTGTGCAAAACTGCGTAAGGGTTTCGGGTGAACTATCCAGTTCATTCGAATCTCGCCGGGGACTGCGACAAGGTGATGGACTCTCATGCCTACTCTTTAACATCGCTCTCAAAGGTGTGATGCGACGAGCCGGGCTCAACAGCTGGGGAACGATTTTCACAAAATCCGGACAATTTGTGTGCTTTGCGGACGACATGGACATTATTGCAAGAACATTTGGAATGGTGGCAGAGCTGTACACCCGTCTGAAACGCGAAGCAGCAAAGGTCGGACTGGTGGTGAATGCTTCAAAAATAAAGTACATGCTGGTAGGCGGAACCAAAAACGACCGGATCCGTCTGGGTGGTAATGTTACGATAGACGGGGATACTTTCGAGGTGGTGGAGGAATTCGTCTACCTCGGATCCTTACTAACGGCTGACAACAACGTGAGCCGTGAAATCCGGAGGCGCATCATCAGCGGAAGTCTGGCCTACTACGGGCTCCAGAAGAAACTGCGGTCGAAAAAAATTCACCCACGCACCAAATGCACCACGAACAAAACGTTAATAAGACTGGTGATCCTCTACGGGCACGAGACATGGACCATGCTCGATGAGGACCTGCAAGTACTCGGAGTTTTCGAGCGACGCTTGCTAAGGACGATCTTGCGCGGTGTGCAGGAGAATGGTGTATGGCGGAAAAGGATGAACCACGAGCTCGCTGCACTTTACGGCGAACCCAGCATCCAGAAGGTGGCCAAAGCCGGAAGGATACAGTGGGCAGGGCATGTTGCAAGAATCCCGGACAACAACTCTGCAAAGCTGGTGTTTGCAACTGATCCGGTTGGCACAAGAAGGCGTGGAGCGCAGAGAGCACTATGGGCGGACCAGGTGGATCGTGACTTGGCGAGCATTGGGCGCGACCGAGGATGGAGAGCTGCATGTATTGTACGGCATTTCCATTTGCGCACATTCCGCTTCTTCCAGGCGGTCCTTTTTACCCGGAAGAGTCGGATGTGCTGTTTCCTCGTTCTTGCATGTCGCTCCACGTTCTGCCGGATCCGGTGCTGCAGCATGGTCGCCCTCGCTGCGTTCTCTCTCTACACTCATCGCCGCTTTTATCGTACACCAACAGTCCTCTAGAGGGACTTCATTGAGTTCAACAAACCGAAAAAAAAATCAACAAACAAGAAATATAAAACTCAACGGTGACCGAAACCCCATAAAGTGAAAACGGTAGTTTGTTAACTGCCCGACGTTTCGGCTGTATTTGGCAGCTGTATTCACCACTGATCTCGGACACTGTTCAACTGTCTGTTCAAAATGTGATACATTAGGTTTTGTGTTGTCATTTCTAGCCGAGTTGTTTTTAGAAGTGTTTTGTATGTGTGAAATATCCCTGCATAGGTGATACTAAGACCTTCTACATCGGTTCTCCGGTTCACTGTATTGGCCGTTTTGCTTATTTATATGGCACATTTCCAGTGTGGGGAGATTGCTTGTTTTGTGTGTTTTGACAATGATTTCAACCCGATTTGTGTCAAACATGTGTTTGTGTTTGATTATGTGTTCTATTAGAGCTGTTTGTCCACCTACTGTATCCATCTGCTGTTGTGTATCGTTGATACGGTTGATACCGTTGGCTATCATGGTGTTGTATTTGTTGATTCAGTTTGATGTCCGTATATTCCGGACAGTCGTTGCATGGTACTCGATATACGACGTTTGACTGATGCGGCGGTTCCATTGGATCTTTGTGATTGCCGATAATCTTCGCCGTGGTGTTTATTGCCTCGGATGCAATTTTAACGTTCGAAAATTCACTTTGTAGGATTCTGCTGATTTGGGATGAGAGGACAGGAACATACGGCAGCGAGCGGTACAGGTCGTTTTCGGTGGGCGCCCCACGATCATTGTTGCTGTTTGTGTTCACGGCTTGGCTGTTTTCTGGTGGATTTTTGGCCGTGGCGATTTCGTTTTGATGCGGCTGGGAGATTGTCAGCTTATTGGTCAGCCTGTTGATGAGCTTTGCCGGATAATCGTTCATTCGGAGTATTTTCAAGATTATCTGCTTCTATTGTTGAAGTGTTTGATTGTTGGTGAAGCGGTGGGTTTTCCGCAACGTTGATTTTCATGCTCATGGGACGGAACGACCAATAGTTAAGCAAACGGCCAGATGCAATTGGCTTTGCATACCATTGAGTGGATAGTGTTTGGTCAGGGTTTCGAGTAACGATCATATCCATGAATAGGAGCTTGCCATCAATGTCTTCCTCTTTAGTAAACTGGATATGTGGGTTGTAGGCGTTGAACATGTCTAGAACCATGTCGATCTGGTCTACAGGAAGCGTTAAGATCAGATCATTAACATTTTTTTTTTTTGAGGACAGGCATCTGTCGGAATCTGCCTTCTCATGTTGTGGAGGAGACTATTCATCACTATAACCGCCAGGATGGGCAATAGAGGGCTGCCCATCGCTGTACCGAACAGCTGGACGAAGAACTTGTCTCTGTAGCGAAAGTAGCTGTTTTTGAGACATAATTCGATCATTTCTATGAATATACACAGACAGACTGATATTCGTCGAATCTCTGACCTTGTCCCAACCCATGATCAGGTCGTGTGTCATCAACTGTTGGGGTATGTTGGTAAACAGGGAGATGACGTCGAAGGAAACGAGTACGTACCCGGTTGGTAGCGTTATGTTGCGTATGTATTCCGCGAACTCGAAACTGTCTTTGATGTTGTACTCACTGTGGGCGGATCTTTGGAGGACATCGGCCAAGAACTTCGACAGCTGGTAGGCGGGTGCTGTAACATTTGGCACCACCGGTCGAAGGGGAAGGTCAGGCTTATGAGTCTTTGGTTGGCCGTATATTCTTGGACAGACGGCTGTCGTAAACTGTAGACGATATTTTGTTCGTATGTCGATCAGCTGGAGATTGTAGAGCCGCTTGACCAGAGCATTCGTGCATTTCTGTATTCCTGTTGTTGGATCCCTGGCTACCACATTGTACGTATCGTCCTCCAGCAAGGATAGCATTTTGCGTTCGTAGTCCTGTTGATACATTATGACCATCCGTCTTCCCTTGTCCGATTTCAGTACACAGATGTCCTCGTGTTCGGCTAGGAACCTCATCGTGGCAATGGATGCGTGTTTGCAGAACGTTGTTAATGGGTCGTTGTGACTGTGGCTACGCGCGAGGTAGTTCTGGATGCATGTGGCTACCTGCTTCTTTATTGCGCTGTTTTGTCCGTTGATGTGGCGATTATCGATTCTACATCTGCTAGGATGCGGTACACCGGAATCTGATTGGTATTGCATGGGGGTAAGGAGAACTTAGGGCCCAAGCTAATCAGCACCTGTGGGATTTCTACGGTCGTTGCATTCAGGATAGCCCTTGATAGAATAGCCCAACTTGATCTCTCTAGTAGGCGTACGCGTTCGTTTTAGCATGCTGTATCTCCATGCGTGCATCATAAGACAGGTTTTGTGAACCGGTTGACAATGTTTGGATCCGCCCTGCTCTCCATTACGGGGATTATCCTTGACATTTATTGTTTGAAGCCTTTGATTTTGTGGAATGTTTGTTTGATCTCGATGTTTAGCAAAGCCTTTTTGAATTTTTCCGTGATTTTTTGAAGTTTGCTGATGAATGGGCTTTGTTCCTCTAGGAGAGAAAAGACACATTTCAGCGAGTTCACAATGTGGGATGGAAAAATTCCCATTCTGCGGCATTGCCCTTTCTGCGGCAAAGCCCTTTCTGACGGTTATGTTGCACAATTTAGCGTTCATGAGTGCATACTGTTTGAACAAACACAGTGTCCCGTGACCGTAGTCTCAGTCAATTTGCTTGTAAAAGCTGTTTTGAATAGAAGCCATCATGGAATTTTACAGTGGTTTTCGACTGGTAGTTTCTGATACTCGGACTTTTCGGCTATTCATTCTTAAGGCGAAACTGGAAGCATTTCCTCACTTTTTGGTTTTTGATTTTTTTATTGAATAACGAAGCAATATTTTCAAAATCGGTTTTCGTACACATGTAGAGCATGGATCAAAGTATCTTCTTATTTTTTTCGTGGTGGAAAATGTTTTTCGTTTTTTCAGAAACCATTTTTTGTGAACTTTTATTCAAAAATGGTTTCCGCAAAAACGAAAAACATTTTCCACTACAAAAAAAAAAAACCAGGAGATACCTTGATCCATGCCCTACATGTGTACGAAATCCGATTTTGAAAATATTGCTTTGTTATTTAATAAAACATCAAAAATCAAAAAGTGAAGAAATGCTTCCAGTTTCGCCTTAAGATTTTAAACGGTAGTTTGTTAACTGCCCGACGTTTCGGCTGTATTTGGCAGCCTACTCTTAGTGGAAACTGAAAAAGGGGTTTTTATTCAATTTAGCACTCTATCTCCCACAGATTCACGCTGAAAATGTATGACAAGCCAACACACGATATATGTTCACAAACGTAAACGATAGACCTAAGTATGAACAATTTTGATTAGTTGTCGAGCAAAAATTTGTATAAAAATCCTTCTTAGTATCCCCTAGAAAAAGGCTACCAAATACAACGGAAACGTCGGGCAGTTAACAAACTATCATTTGAAATCATAAGACTGAACTCTGAATTTCGTAAAGTTTCGGCATTGTTCCATAGAAATCACCAAATACCTCGTGTTTGACATCGATTCGTGGAGGCGGAGCTCACAAGTGATAAAACAGTCAGCTTGCATTAAATGTGCTATGTTACAGTCATGAACATCTGGTCGTTTGCAAACCTCTGGTTTGTTTGCTCAGATTAGGTTCCAAATATGTTGCGAAAAACATGCGCGTCTTTTTATTTGACAGTTCTATAACTTGTGACATATAAGGTGCAATGAAGTAACAAGTAACTTTAGTAGTTGAAGAAGTTTTATAAGGAATTTTCTTAACCCAGCTATCTATAAATTTCTGGAAGAATTGCATGATTAATTTATGAAAGGATCCGTCGAAGCCGTTTCAGAAGACCCTGGAGGTATAACTGCAGATATATGCGAATGGAGGGATAATTGCAGTAATAAATGAAAGATTTTCTAAAGGAATCCTTGGAGAAATTTCTGAAATAATGTCCCATAATTTGGTTTTTTGAAGAAAGCTTTAGAGGAATTTGTGAAGAAATGTATGGATAAAATTTCAACAACAACCCGCAAAAATATTTTTGAAGGAATACCTGGAGGAAATGCTGTATGAAACCCTGGACGATTTTCTTAAAGAATCTTTTGGTAAATCTGATAAGCTGGTTGCCGAGCGAGTGATTTTCAATCCTATTCGTAATGTTTCTCACAACTCTCTCTTCTTGGCGTAACGTCCTCATTGGGACAAAGCCTGCTTCTCAGCTTAGTGTTCTATGAGCATTTCCGCAGTTATTAACTGAGAGCTTCCTCTGCCAATGACCATTTTGCATGCGTATATCGTGTGGCAGGCACGAAGATACTCTATGCCCAAGGAAGTCAATGAAATTTCCTTTACGAAAAGATCCTGGACCGACCGGGAATCGAACCCGTCACCCTCAGCATGGTCATGCTGAATACCCGTGCGTTTACCGCCTCGGCTATATGGGCCCTGTTTCTCACAACTATAAGAATGTTTGAAAACATTCCATTAATATGCAGGAATTTAGTCTTTTGAACAATGAACTATAAGGGATATTTTTACCAATGGGAACGCTGCGTCGCGATGGAGAATATTTAATGAAATATCTTATATTATGTTAATTCCATTCTCATCCTCACGACAACACACTAGTTTCAAAATGCAAAGTGCTTGTCTGATCACCATTGAAAGCGAATGTTTCCCAAGTATGAAAACAAAAACATCTTTCTCTCGCACTTGCCATATCTTGTAGCAAGCCGGTGACAGATCCCCACTGGGCATGAGTAACATTGATACTGTCAACAGCGCGGCGCATCAGTGCGATGTGTAGTGTCGAGCAGGAATGTGCAATGATGCTTCATGAAGTTCATGAATTTGATGGCAGCTTTGAGAGAATGAAAAAAAAACAGAGGTTCATCGCTTGCTCATATGCTTCTGGGTGTTGGAGCAGCAAAAAAGTATGTTTTTTGTGCCTCACATGCGGGAATGTTCAAGGACTTTATCAAATAATTGCTCGTGAGCCGCGCAAACACCAGCCAGCGCAAGCCCCGCCAGAACAGAGTGCAGTCTCGTGGGACAAGATAAGACCTCGACGCGATGCGGCGATGATGGTGCGGCCCGGTGCGCGATGGATGTCTGAAGTCGGCTGGGGAGGATTCTGGCGAAACGAATGGACGTCGACTTTGCAGAGCATGGGATCCGTTTCACGTCCGGCCAGCCGAACCAAACCGAGGAAGGAAGATAAAAACCGCGCTTATCCGGGGGCAGTTTTCAGGTTCATGACTTGACTTGTCGGACGGGCACTTCTTTCGTCTGACATCGACGGCGGCCCCGACAACGACGACGGTTGGAGGCCGCGCCGCTGCTGATGCAATGCGATGTGTGGTGTGTTGTTATCCCGAGCAGGAATGAATATCTGCCTCATAACTGGAGCATACCAAAGTCAGGTATCATACCAAGACAAGGTACAGGCCGGACTCGATTATCCGGAGTATCGATTTTTGTTTCACTCCGGATAATCGAATTTTCCGGATAATCGAATCACATATAAAAATCAAATCAAAATTCAAAAACGTATGAAAATATATGTTTTTATTATTTCATTTTCATGAAGCAGTGGCGTAGCCAGAAATTCGAATAAGAGATCGTCCATAAATTACGTCAAAAAACTTTTTTTTGTTGTTTACCCTAGTCACACTTTTTATACAAGTTTTCTGAAGTTTTAATGGGTCAGCACAATTTGCTGCATCACTCCGCCCCTCTCAAATGTGACGTAATTTATGGACATTCCCTTTGTATGCTGTATTCAGTAAGATCCTTATAGTGTTTTAGGTTGATAAGATCGGGGCACTTTTCTGTCAATTTTGAACTAAATAAAAAGGTTATGGGTTCGTGAAACAAAACATAAACAGTACGTCACGTACGTATAAGAATTTCCAATTTTGGCGTAACGTACTTAATGGATGTTTCCTAAAGAAGGCATGGTTGAGGAAAACGGGTGTGATTTGTGTAAATTGGAGAAAATGTTGAGGGACGAGAAAAAAAAATTTTGAAGTGAATGGGGCTGTTGTATGATGAATTCAGCGTTAATTTTCAGAGTGTTCTAATCTAGAAACAGCCTCTTCCGTGTGTCTATGATACACACGATACTGGGAGCAGTGATGCCAACCCAACAAACATTTTGATCAAACTCCAGAAGAAATATAGGTGGAATAGGCATGTCTAATTTAAAAAAAAATGTTCTGCGATTCTCAAGTCCGCCCTCATCTTTTGATTGGCATCCAAAAAGAAATAACTGCTTCTGCTGATTATTTGCTTATTTGGCATCAATAATGTAGGAGTTGAGCGAAAATTATTAAAATTCGTGAAAGCCTAATGTGTCCTAAAATCTAGCTTTTCGGGGCCAATCATGCTTTAGACCTCTTAATTTCAATGGATTTGGCTGAAGTTTTGACTAGTTACTTTTTTTGGATGCCAATCAAAATATGGGAGTGGACTTGAGAATCAGAGAACATTTTTGAAAAAGTGGACAAGCCTAATTTCCTGGAGAAATCTCTAGAAGAGTTCTGAGGAATATCCGGGAGAATTTCTGCAGAAATCCATGCACAAAAACCCTGTAGAAAATAATGAAGAAAAATATCTGGAGGAATTCCTGAAAGAATCCCAGGAGAAATTTCTTCATGAATACCTAAAGAAATCCTCAAGGATTTTTGGTGGATTGTGAACAGAATATTCCAGAGGAAACTTTAAGAAATATCAAGAGAAATCCCCATAAAAATCCCATACATAATTCCTATAAAAAAACTGATGGAATCCCACCAAGAATTGCCCGGAAAATTTTTCGTAAAATCTCCTCGGAAAATATCTGGCGGAATTCCAGCAGAGATTGCTTGAGGAATCTCAGCAGAAATTCTCAAAGGAGTCTCAGGAGGAATTCTTGGAGGAATACCAAGCAAAAGGAAATAAATATCTGAAAAATTTCCATTTGAAGGAAAATTTGGAGAAATCCCAGAAATACTATCTGAAGAAATGCCAGCTATCATTCTTGAAATATTTCCTGGATGGTTCACGTCATGTTTTGAAAACAAATGCAACATTTAGCTTTTTCTAGCTGAGAAGAGATTTAAAATTGTTTGGCCCTTTTCATATATTACGCGAGATTTTTTTGTTACGTAATTTGTAGACTAACATAATCGGGTCAAAAAGCCAACAAAATCGGAGGAAAACGGAATCGGGGGCATTAAAAATCATGTCAGCACTATGTTATAATTCTTAATTATGTCAAATTTTATCATTGAAATAAAAAAAAATATCGCAATAAAAATACTCCGGATAATCGAGTCTAAAATTCCGGATAATCGAATTCCGGATAATCGAGTCTCCGGATAATCGAGTCCGATCTGTATTGGTCGGTTATCCAGGTATTGGAAATAACTTATTTTGGTATTTTGTAGGTATTTATGGAATACCTCAACGAGTTATTGGTTTGGTGTTGAGGACTGCTTGAGGTATTATTGAATTATGGAAAAATCGCTATTTGTATGGAAAAATCGCCGATTATTATTCAGGTATTGCCATACCTGATGTCATTATTTACGCGTTATGAATAGAATACACACCAGTTATTATTTTAGGTATTTTACCTCTTATGCAGGGCTACTTAATGCCTCATTCAGGTTGTAGGTATTCGGTTTTCCATACCTGAGTTTGTTATTCTTCAGCTATTTTCTCCTGCTCGGGATGTGAACCTACCGTGCGCTTCTAAATATAAACGTCCGACGTTACCGGGAGTGATATTTTCGGTTCCCTCCCTGCTCTCAGAATGAACCGAGTTAACTCTCTTCCCAGGCCCATGGTCCATTCCCAAGGTCTGTCGTATGCACGTAGAAAATTGTAGACTCGAATACCGAGAATCGGTAACAGAAGTAACAATCTCAGCAAAGCTTATTTTGCGGTTTAATTACGTATTCGTTTGCAATTACCCGTCAAAATGTAAGTGATGTATGATTAACGGCTTTTGAAAAATCTGGCAAAAAGAAATCACTCATAAAATTCGTTGACTCTCGAGGACCCGCAAATCCTTTCGATCTCTGTTGAGCCCCGAAACAACCGTGCAATCTTATCTCCGCGGTTCAATCAATCATTATGGATGGTGTGGTAGGAATATGTGAGTGCTTTCCTCCCAAGACTCATTCGAGTCAAGAAAAAGGGTATTATATCGCCGTAAAACGAAAACCGAAACAGTTTCCATCAGGCCAGCGCAATGCAATGGTGGAGGTGCATTGCGGAACGTTTTCCCATTCCCTCCCACTTTATGCAGCGGCCCGTGCGAAGAACCCCATTTGATGAATGGTATTTAATGCGAATTTAATATTGCGTTTGGTTGGCAGTTGCGAGTGGGGCAGAACCGCACGGAATTAACTTCCCCGGGTAGTTCATCAGAAGTGCATTACATTAGGTAGGTACATTTCCAACGGCAACAAGCTCGATTCCGAAGCGCAGTTATTGGCTGACGGGCAGATTCCTGCCCTTGTTACTCGATGCGATCATTAGCTGATGCATTTGGATCATTTGCGAAGATGGTTTTCCAGATAGACTTAATGCCATCTAAGTATGTATCTAGCTCGACTATTCGAAGGCAACAAACTATGTTTGAATATTTATTGAACTAAACAACATTTGTCCTAATCTAGCGATAGCAAACTACATGCCGGCATTTATCATGTTTTTATCGAATAATGTTCAATTTTGGTACATTCATTATTATTACATTTGTTTAGTTCAACATCCTTATAAAGATTGAATCTACGATTCTACGCCACGCATTTCAGTTAGTTGCTGCTTCACTCCAATCTCGGGAACGTCGTCTGGTACCATCCGTATTTGTTGCAAACACAGGAAAGTATTCTTTAATTTTACAAAATTATTAATATTTCCCATTGAACGTCCAGACGACTGACGAAGGGAAAATTTCTAAAGGTATCGCTGAAGGAGATCCTGGAGGTGTCACTGAAGGAGTTTCTGTGAAAACTTCTTAATCAATTCACAGCGTAACAAAAATTAACTTTTTGTCTGTCTCAAGAGCAAACTTATGTGTCTCCGAAGGATTTTGGGCCGCTGAATCCGAATCCGGGCTCAGATTTGCTCTAACACGTCACAATTTTGAGCTATACCTCAATTTATAGGGCAAAATATGCGATTTTGGGCTTTTTTGATTGCAAGCCACTAAGCAAGGAAATATTTTTTTTAAGCAATCAAAAGGTTAATTGGTCAATTAACATCTAAATTAACGACTCATGCAAAATATTTTGTTTTACCACATCGAATTTGATAGTTTTGAACGATTTATGTTAGGTACGATATTTCCCATACAAGTCATCCTCCAAAAGTTGCATGCAAGTTTTCATACTAACATAAAATGCTTAAATCTATCAAATTTGATTAGGTAAAACGAAATATTTTGCATAAGTCGTTAATTTAGATGTTAATTGACCAATTAACCTTTTGATTGCTTAAAAAAAATATTTCCTTGCTTTATGGCTTGCAGTCAAAAAAGCCCAAAATCACATATTTTGCCCTATAAATTGAGGTATAGCTCAAAATTGTGACGTGTTAGAGCAAATCTGAGCCCGGATTCGGATTCAGCGGCCCAAAATCCTTCAGAGACACATAAGTTTGCTCTTGAGACAAAAAAATGTTGCGCTGTGTTACAGGAGAAATCTCACCAACAATACAGTTGTATACACAGATAAAAATAAAGACATTTACACGTCATGTAAACTTAATTTTAGTAATGTAAACTTAGTGTTATGATGGTTTACATGATATATCATGTAAATTTACGTTATATGTCATGTAAAAACTCAGAGTCTTGCTGAATTACATGACATATAATGGAAGTTTACATGATGTTTCATGAATTTTACATGAAATGTCATGTAAACTTCTGTGATATCCCACGCTCCAATTATGTGCATCATATGTCACAGAATTTTACACTCTTTTTTCGATCTGTGTACAACTAAAAATCCCAAGAACTGCACAGAAAAAAATATTCATGTAAAATTAAGCGAAAAATCATGCACATAAAGGGAATGAGATATCATGTAAAATTACGTTACATTCGCGTAAATTTCCGCTAATAGCCGCGTAACCGGTTGGTGTCCATGATGATTTACGCGATGGTTGGCGGAAATTTACACGATGGTAATGTAATTTTACATTATATCTCATGTAAAAGTGCACTAACTCTAGCATTCCCTTTATTTGCATGATTTCTCGCTGAATTTTAATAACATATTTTTTTCTGTGTGGGGCCCGTGGCGCAAATGGTCACACGTTTGCTTCATCAGCAGATGGTCATGGGGGTTCGATCTCAACCCTGGTACTTTCGTCAGTTGCTCTTTCCCCCCGAGAGCAGGTGACACTGACCCTCATCTGAGCCCATGGCTCAAACGGACCCGGATACATGGACATCGGCGAACGGCCCCTCATAATGAACCTTTAATCGGACTGTAAAAAGGAACAACCAACAGCCACACATCAACATCCTCGTGCTCATCATTCTATAAGTACAGCTTCAAATTGGAATCGCTATGCAGTGCCATTGTGGACAAATGAGACAAAGTGACTGAAGAATAAAAACTAAAAATCCCTGAAGGAGTTTCCGTAGGGACCCCTTAATACGCAAGGGAGAATCCTTGAAGGAACTTCTGAATAAATTCCTCAAGAAATTTCTGAAGAATTTCAAGAAAAAAATCCACGAAGAATAACTGAAGACATGTCTAGAGAAATCCCTCAAAAAATTCCTAAAGGAATCTCTAAAAGAATTTCCAGACGCATTTCTGGAGGAATCTCTGACAGAGTTGCTAAAGGAGTTCCAGGATCAATTTCTTCAACTCCGTGAAAAAATCCTCTAAGGTGAACCCCTGAATAAACTCCTGGAGGAATTCCCCAAGGAATATCTGGAATATCTAGATGAATGTACATAGAGTCCCTGTAGGAGTCCCTAAAGGAATTCCTGGAGAAATCTCAGAGGAGAATCTCTGAAGAAAATCCTGAAGGAGTTCCTAAAAGAGCTCTCCAGCTATTACAGGACAACTTTTTCCTTCTACTTCAGAAGAAATCTTTCAAAAAATTCAAAGAAAACTCTCTGAAGGATTTCTTGGCGTAATCCCTGTTGAAATTCCTGGAGAAATCCTTGAGATCTTCAAGTGATGGATCCTTGAAGAAACTTCTGAAGAAAATACCGAAGGGAGTTCATGATGAATTGTTTTAAAAGATTCTTGATGATTTTTTCAGAGGAATCGCTGAAGAAATTCGTGAAGGAATCCCTAACGGAACTCTTGAAGAAATTTGTGAAAAAAAAATCGTGAAGGAATTTCTGAACAAACAATCTCAGGGGAATCCCTGAATGAAATTCCTGGAGGAATCTATGAACTAAATCCTCAATAAAAAAAAGATGAATATCCTGGATGAAATCCTTACAAAATACCTGGAGGAATTCACGATAAATCTTGGAGAAATTTCAGAAAAAAAAACTCTTGAGGAACCCTTGGATGAACTCCCGGAAAAACTTCTAACAGACCTTCTAGAAGAATGTCTTAAGAAGAAACTTCAGAGAATACAAATATAACTGCCACAATGACCGGCTAGGACCCCTATTCACGTTTTCAAGAGCACCAATCTTAAAGGTTCGTAAACGAATGCGCTCGATTTGGGAAAGCTGCCTCTTTTTGCAAGTGAGCAAAGCCAGGATGAACAAGTGCAGCTTGGTTCGATTCTTCGTTCGTCAGATTTGTGCCTCTAAAGTTTGTATGCAAAATTACCATGGGATTTCTTGATGTTTCACCTTAAGGAACTTCTAAATGAATCCACGAATAAATTTCTGGAGACATTCCTCAAATAATAAAAAAAAAGACTTTTTGGTAGAATCCCTGATGGAATTTTTTGGAGGTATCCCTGAACGAGTTCCTGAGGGAATCTTCGAAGAAGTACCTGAAAAAATCTTTCCAGCAATTAAAAGAAAAGTTTCTTCAGAAATTTCGAAACAATCTGTTTAAGAGTCTAGGATAATCCCAGAAGGATTTCCAAGAAAATAAAAGTCCGTGCAGAAATTCCTGGAGCACTTCCTAAATCAAACCTTGAAGAAACTGTTGGAGAATTCCCTGAAAGAGTTCCTGGTAGAATCCCTCCAGAAATTCCAGAAAAAGCTCTCTATGAATACCAGGTGAAACCTCTCAAATCATTGGAGGAACTTTTGGCGAAATTTTCCAAACATTTTTAGGAGAAATTTCCAGGAGGTTTTCCTATAGAAATCTTCAAAGGAGTTCCTGGAGAAATCTCAGGAGGGGGTCCTAGAGCAATCACTTATGGAATTCTTTATGGAGTCCCTGAAGGAGTTCCTTGAGGAGTTCCTGGAGATTTTTCTGCAGAAATCCATAAAAAAGGTCCTGGAAAAAACCCTGAAAGAGCATCGGGAGGAATTCCTGAAGGGGTTGCTGGAGAAATCTCTTTAGTGATTCCAGGAGGAATCTCTTAAAGAAAAATCCCTGAAGAATTCCTAGAGAAATCTCCGAAGAATCTCCGGAGAAATCACTGAAGGAGTTTCTGAAGGAATCCATGAAGTATTTAAAAAAAATCCCTTAAGGAATTCCAGGAGGAAATTCCTAGAGGAATTCTTAAACGAACTTCTGAAGGAGCTGCTGGAAGCAATCATATGAAATTTTTAGAGAAATCTCTTAAAGAATTCATTCAGGAATCTTTGGAGAAACTCCAAGAGGAATCTCTGAAGAAATATCTGGAGGAATCCTAGAGGAATCCCTAACGGAACTCCTGAAGAAATTTGTAATAAAATATCCTGAAGGAATTCCTGAAAAAACAATCTCAGGTGAATCCTGAATGAAATTCCTAGAGGAATCTATGAAATAAATCCTCAATAAAACCAAGATAAATATCCTGGACCCTTAAAGAATACTTGGAGGAATTCATGATAAATCTTGGAGAAATCTCAGAGAGAAACCTCTGGAGGAACCCTTGGATGAACTCCCGGAAAAACTTCTAACAGACCTTCTAGAAGAATGTCTTAAGAAACTTCTAAATGAATCAACGAATAAATTTCTGGAAACATTCCTCAAAGAATTTATACAAAAACGTTTTTGCTAGAATCCCTGATGGAAGTTTTTGGAGATATCCCTGAACGAGTTCCTGAATCATTCCAGCAATTAAAGGAAAAGTTTTTTCAGAAATTTCGAAACAATCTGATTAAGAGTCTATGAAAATCTCTGAAGGATTTCCAAGAAAAAAAAAATCCTGGAAGAGTCCCTGCAGAAATTCCTGAGCACTTCCTATATCAATCCTTGAAGAAACTGCTGGAGAAATCCCTGAAAGAGTTCCTGGTAGAATCCTTCCAGAAATTCCAGAAAAAGCCCTCTATGAATACCAGGTGAAACCTCTCAAATCCCTAGAGAAACTTTTGGTGAAATTTTCCAAACATTTTCATGAGAAATTTTCAGGAGGTTTTCCCACAGAAACCTTCAAAGGACTTCCTGGAGAAATCTCAGAAAGGGGTCCTAGAGTAATCACTTATGGATTTTTTTATGGAATCCCTGAAGGAGTTCCTTGAGGAGTCGCTGAAAAATTTTGAAATCCATAAAAAAGGTCCTGGAAAAAAAAAACCGAAAGAGCTTCGGGAGGAATCCCTGAAGGAGTTCTTAGAGAAATCTCTTTAGCGATTCCAGGAGAAATCTCTCATAGAAAAATCCCTGAAGAATTCCTTGAAAAATCTCCGAAGAATCCCTGGAGAAATCACTAAAGGAGTTTCTGAAGGAATCCTTTAAGTATTTAATAAAAAAAATCCCTAAAGGAATTCCAGGAGGGAATTCCTAGAGAAATTCTTAAACGAACTTCTGAAGGAACTGCTGGAGGCATTCATATGGAATTCCTAGAGAAATCGCTTGAAGATTTTTTAGGGATCTTTGAAGAAACTCCAAGAGGAATCTATGAAGAAATTTATTCAGGAATCCTGGAGGAAATTTCTGGAGTAAAACAAAAACTTAGAGGAATCCCTGAAGTAAATCATTGAGGAAATTATGGAGTAATTCCCGGATGAATCTCCCACGGAATGCAGGGAGGTTTTGAAGGAAAATATCTTGGAGGAAACTTTTAAAGAAATATTTGAGGAATCCTTGAATAAGCTCCTGGAGGAACCTCTATCAGAACTTCTAGAGACATGTTTGAAGGAACTCCTGAATAAATTTTGTATCCCTGAAGAACTTCCTGAATAAATCCCTGGTTCCTGGAGGTATCATCATTTTTTTTTCCTGGGAGAATGCCTGAATGAACTCCAAAAGAAACTCCTGACGGAGCTTTTAAAGATTTGCCTGAAAAATCCTTGCAGAATTTCTTGGAAGAAGCCTTGAACGAATTCTTTGATTAATTACTCGATAATTTTAGAATTGTAGAATTACAAGAGAGAACATTGATTTACGTTCAGTAAAATTTCCGGACGAAACTTCCGGAGGAATCCCTGAGAAAATTTCTGCAGGATTGGCAGATTCTCTTCTGGAGAAGGACCACCCTGCAGACAAGCGTTGTTCTGAGGCATACACTGCCCTGAATCGCATATCTGTCCCATTTGCATAGGAAATCCAGCAAAGATAGGACTGATATGCGATTCACGGCAGTACAGGCATGCATTTCCTAAACAGTTAGCATGTCGGAGACGTTCCCGGACCATTCCAGTTCCGGAAATTCAGGGCAGGGGTTCTCAAGGAGTTTCAGAAGGGTCAAAGACGTTTCAATGGGTTTCAAGCAGATTTAAAAGTTCCAGTCCAGAGGCATGTCAGGGGGCTTTTAAACCGCCAGAAACCCCATCTGAAAACACTTTGGAGTCCTAATGATACATCCTGAGCCCCCTGAAACTTGCTGCCTCACCAGGGATGCCAGATGGTTTTTCCAAAAATCTGTATCAGGATTTTAGAAAATCTGTATTTGTCTGTATTTTGAAACTGTGACTGAAAGCCATAAAACACCGAGTTTCCGTAAATCCAGCCAGACCCCGTAAGAAATCTGTTTGTTGCACATGTTAATTTTTGTGTCCCGAATTCTGCACTAACATGTCTATTTGCAGTAAGTTTTCTCTAAATGGTTTGAATAGCACAACGTTATGATTTTGCATAGTAAAATGAATATGTATATTCTTAATAATTCTAAACTTTCACGTCGCCGAATTTTTGGGAAAATTTCTCCAGGGATTCTTTCAGGAATTTCCCTGGGACTTTCCTGGGAGTTCCTCAAAAAATATCCTGAAACTAGTTCACGGGTTTGCGCAGAAATTCCTTTTGAAAATCCCCATGGGATTCTTTAAAGGATTAAAGAGAAAATTCCTTCAGGGATTGCTACATAAGTTATGTTTGAATTTCTTAATATATTTTTTTCCAATATTTTTGGAGAAATTACTCCAAATTTTTTCAGGAGTTTTTCTAAAGCATTTCTCCGAAAATTTATCAATGAATTTCTTCAGGGGTTTCTCCAAGAATTTCTTGTTACGTATCTTGAAAAGATGCATTTCCAGGAGATATTTTTCTTTAACAAGCATTCAGAGATTCCATCAGAAATTCAGAAACTTTCAGTTGGTATGAAGAACTTGCATAATTTAAAGTACACAAAAATAGAAAGATTATAAAAAATAAACTTCAAGAACCATTCCAGAAATTATTGCTTAAATTTCTACCTAAAGGATTACTCCATTTTTTAAGGTTTTTTTTAAATTCCTCTAGAAATTCTCAAATGATTTTTCTGGAAAGTTCAGGAGTTTATCCAAAAGTTCCTTGGGGTATAGCGTCAAGCACTGCTTTGGATTTGTTCAGACCTTTCTTCAGGTTTTTTTTTCTTTTTTTTTTCAAAAAGATTCTCACAACGATTGCTGCAGAACTTCAACTCATAAGCATTTTCCAAAAAAAAATCCAGAAATGTTTCAAAGAATGTTTGTAGAGGGTTCTCCATTTTTTTTTAAATTTCTTTATTGGTTTTCTAACGAATTGTTCCAAGTAATCTCTTCATAAACTGCACGAAATTTTTTTTTCGATGAATCTTTCAGAAGTACCTCCAGCAGTTCTTCCAAGGATGTCTTTAGAAATCCTCCAGGGAATCTTTAAAAATTCAATGAAGGATTTCATAAAAAATCCACAAGTATTTTTGTCTGTAATGTCTGCATTTTTTAAGAGATTGCTCCAGAAATTTCTCTACGGATTTTCCAGGATTCACTTCAGAAATATCTCAAGAATTCTTTCATTGATAGTTACTCCAGAAGTTTAACAAGTTTTTTCTTTCATTTTTTCAAAAAAAAAACATGAAGGAGTTTCTGCAGGAATCACTGAACGAATTTCTCAAAAAAAAATCTTGGAGAACCCTGGGAAGAGTTTTCGAACAAATCCCTTTAGGATTTGTGAGTAACTTACTTGAAGAATTTCAGAATTTTTATTTTTTCAGGAAAACTCCATGAAGTAACTTCTTAATTTTGAAGAAATCTCTGGAGATAAATATATCATCACATACGAATTTCTGAAGAAATCTAAGCAGGAAATTCTGAAAGAAAGAGTTAGAGGAAGTAAAGTTAGTGGTAATTAAAAAGAAAATCGGGTTAAGTACACAAGTAATCACGGTGCTGAAGCCTTATTGCATGCAGATATACGGTGTATTCAGAACAATCATTATTTTACATGCAAACTTAATGGGCAATTATAGAATCAAATTAAGATTATACTGGTATAATCTTAGAGCAGTCACATAATCGCCATGTCCACTTTAAATCAACCTTAAGTTTGCATGTAAAGTAATGATTGCTCTAAATACACCGTATATCTGCATGCAATAAGGCTTCAGCACCGTGGTTACTTGGGTACTGTTCCTTTTAATTCCACTAAGAATTTGCATCCTTTGACAGATACGTATTTCGACCTCAACTGTAAGATCGTCTTCGGTATCTCGTACTTGACTCGACTCCAGTCAAGTCCAGTCGAATCAAGTACGAGATACTGAAGACGACCTTACAGTTGAGGTCGAAATACGTATATGTCAAGGAATGCAAATTCTTAGTGGAATTGAAAGGAACAGTCCTTAACCCGAATTTCTTTTTTTACATCCTAGAAGAAGTTTCTTAAGAGCTTCCTGGAGAAATACCTGGAGAAACATTTCGGGAAATTCTTGGTGAAACGCATTACAAAACATTTGCAAAGATCCCAGAAATAAATTCTTCTGATATTTCTTAAGGAATTTCCGTAGAAATTCTTTGGAAATATTTATGAATGAATTTCTCAAAGAATCCGTGGAGATATTAATGGAGTTATCCGTCAAAAAGAAATTTTTGATAATTTTATAAAACAAATCTCCAAAAAGAATGTGTTAAGTTTTTCTTGCTGGAGTTTAAGAACGAACCCATAGAAATTTATTCAAAAGAATTCCTGGAGAAATTAATCAAGGAATATCTTAAGAATGCTCTCTAGACATTTCTCAAGGAATCTCTACAAGAATTTCTTTAAAAAAAAACCCTTCTCATTACCGGTGCTCCATATACTAGGCGCCTCTCCGCCTTTAACCGAAATTAGAAAAAAAAACCCTCCCATGCCGCCTTCTCTGTGCTTCAACAGGCTAAGATGGCCAACATTTTTAGATCGCGATATTCACACCCAAAGGACCTGAATTCAATTCGCGTTCGCAATCCTTTTCTTTTCATCTGCAAGGTAACGTTGAGAATGTTCAAAAAATTCCATCAAATATTACGTGTTCCTTTTGCTACATTCGATGCATCACATTTTTGCAAGTTGTTTTTGTACTCTGTAGTTTCCAAAAGCTCTATCGATTTTTAATCTTTAACACAATTTAATAGTTAGTAACTCAGTTGTTTGAAAGGGTGTGTAGTACTGGCTATTTCTTCTCAGGTTCGATTCGATACTATTATTTAAATAAACTGAAATTATTTTCAATTTTCAACGAAAACATTATTCGTAAGTTTTCTTATTATTTTCATTCTACATATAAGAATGAAAAGCATAAAGAAAACCAGGTATTTTGCTTAGCAAAGTTTCCAACTTTTATTTCACTTCAAGCTTCAAATTTTCCTTACAACTTAATGTTTCACAGGAAATTCGTGACTCTTGCAAATTGTCAAGCAAACAGCAATACACATAAAAAAATCAGCAAAGATATAATTTATTCGACATTTTCATATAACAACATAATCTTTGAAAACTTGCTGAAAAACTTAATTTTGGGCGAAAGTTGAAAAGTTATATTTTACAAGATTAAGATTTCAACGTGATAAAAACGTAAAGAAGCCCGCCCTTAACGTTTGCTTATTGAATATCTAGGACGTTTTATGGTTCGTAATATTTTTTTTATTAAATTCAATTCGAAAGAAAAATTTTCCTTTAATGGAACGATTGAAAATTGAGGTCAAATGTCAAAAATATGAATAGTTAAATGGGTTTGTAATCTCAATAATTTTTATCACTTTATTTTTTGTCTTGCGTGAATGTATGAGGAAAAACATATGTGGAGGAAAAATCTGTATCATGATCATGACATCTGTATTTTTTCTGTACTCTGTATCCTGTCTGTATCAACCTCTAAAAATCTGTATAATACAGAAAAATCTGTATATCTGGCATCTCTGTGCCTCACTACCAAAACATCCTGGAAGTACCTGACCGAGGTTATTATTTGTGCCTTTTCATACTAAAATATCGGCATGTACGGAGGGTTCAAGCCTTTATAAACTGCATTGAAGAACTTCCAAAAAACTCCTTCGGAAACTTCCTGAACCGAATTTTACTAACATCGATTATGTTATTATAAATCCTGCCAAAACCTGGCTCAATTCTAAAAATCTGCTTTTGGTTGTGATATATTGATCACAACGAATATGTTCCGGTTCCAAAAATGCTGCGAAAGAAGCAATCCATCCCGACAGGCAATTTCACGTCAAATCAAGAATCGATCCGGCTTTAAGCTTTGTGAAAGGATTTTTCGTCGATTCTCAGAACTGCCGCTTTGGTTGATCCTTCGTCTGACTTTGCTCACCCGATAGCCATTCGGAACCATTCAAGCGGTAGGTCCCGGCCAAAACGCATTTCCTGACATCGGTTCCACCTTAAACAAAACACCATTTTTTGAGAAAGAGAAGGAGAAGAAACCACCTGGCGCTCTCTATCTCTCTGCTTCAGAAAAATGTGTATCACCATCGGACTGGACGGACAGCCAGCCGTGGTAAGTCGAGCAGCCTGCATACGGAATTTCTAAAAGTGATTAATGGCTTTTTTGCTGCCTGCATCGATTCCTAACCGACGACGACAACGACCAAAGGAACCTTCGTTTCCTCTTTCCGTGCTGACGGAGAATACCTGGCACCCGTCCGGTGCGTCTCCCAAGATCGGAAAAGGCGCAACGGAGACGTGGCTGAGCCGCATATACGCGACCAAAGAAGCCGAATCCCGAAAATGGGATGCCTTAATTTCCGAGCTCGTCGGACCTCCTCGGATTAGCCAGCCTGCCTCGAACCCAACCAAGTCGTTCCGTTCCGATCCGTCGTTTGCCAGTTCGGTTGAGGTGATTATTTATTTTCTATTAAACTTTCTTTGACTAAACGCTATTCGCTACTGCATTTTTGCTACCTGAGTGAATGTCGCCGACGACGACGACGAAGTTTGGATGAGCTGACCAAGCGCGCGGTCTTTTGCTACGGGTCCCAAGAGGACGGATGGATGGTGCGTGTGCAAAGTGAGTACGCCAAACAAACAAACAAACAAAAAAAACGTTCACATTTAGAGCAATAGATTCGCCAGGCCTTGACCAGGCGGAAGGTGAAAGCATTTTCCTGTTTGAAGATGTAAAGCCGGGCTTTTTAGTTTTTGCGCTCGACTCGGATTGCGGGTTTTCTGACAGTCTGTCAGGGGCTGCTCGGAAATCGGATTAATTTTTATCGCAACCATTTGTTAGCACACACTGACTGACTGGACTGGCTGCAACAACAGACGCAGAAGTGCTGCAATAGGTAGACGAGCAGCAGTTGCGCGGAGTGAGGAATTAAGGGGATGCAGGCAAGTGGCAAATTTGCAGGCGCTTCGGAACGTTGTAGTCCATGTTGGGGATGGTAAAACCACTTTCAATGTTATTAATTTTAATCAACGAGTTTGAAGGGTGTGGGAACACTTTCTGGTGAGTGATTGTGCAACTTGGCTGTACACATTTGGGGTTGAGTAACAAGCTACTGGTGCACAATTTAGTCAATGGGCTATTTGGCCAAATTTATGGTGGCAATGGTGCTTGGGATAGATTCGTACAATGACCTTAGAAGGGTATGATTAGGTTTCTTAAGATAGTTTACTCCGTATTCAACCAGAAACTGAACAGAGTGAACATTGCTAATATGTTCTAGCCAACGGACAACATCCAGTGGTCTAGTAGACAATTTTCTGTTTGACAATAACTTTTCCATAAAAGGAGTAACCATTGCAGATTATGGAAATATTCGCCTGGGAGTGGAGCGGACCTGGTGTAATGGTTAGAACACTTAACTATCACGCCGAGGACCTGGGATCGAATCCCACTCCCGACAAACTCACAAAATGTGGGTTCTTCCTTCGGAAGGGAAGTAAAGCGTGGGTCCCGAGATGAACTAGCCTAGGGCTAAAAATCTCGTTAATACAGATAATAAAAAAATAAAATAAAATATTCGCCTGGGATTTTTGATAGCTATGGAGTTTTCAGGCTTTTAGTCACGGGAAAAGCGTTAATAACTTGATATCATTGCCAACGTTTCGATCCCTAGGTTGGATCTTCCACAGGGCTCGATCTTATACAATTTGCAAGGATCGTACTTTGCACACGATCGTTTGTCTGTTTTTCATTCCATAAAACACTAATCAGCACCCCGTGTGCAAAGTACGATCCTTATAAGTTGATTAAGATTTAGACCTGAAGAAGATCCTACCCAAGCATCGGAACGTTGACAATGATATATAATTATAAACGCATTTCCCGTGATTGAAAGCCTGAAAAACCCATACTCCAGAAGATACGACGATACGCCTAGACGATTAACGCCTCTATCGGCCACGAATCTGGTAATGAGAGGCGAGATCGTACTTACATACATCTATACTACTTTTTTAAACGATTGGAATACAAAATAGGCTTTTTTATTCCTGTTCGGGTTTGTCACTGCGACCAGTTTTTAGATCTATTGTGACATTACCCGTATCGTTTGTGTAGTGCATGTCGCATTACTCAATTGCCATTGAGGGGCAATAAACTATCGATTTTGATACAGTTTTTGTTTTGTTTTCTTAGAATTCTTAGAATTCTAGTATGTTCCTTGAGTACTAGCACTTTCCAGTCTTCGAAGATTTAGTACATACATGGATCCTTAACCCAATTTGATTTTCTTTGCATTGAGTTTAGCCTCAGATGGTGAGGTTTTTAACTACATGCAAAGTAAAGTTGGTAAACTAAGTTTTATTCGAAAACTGGAAGTCACCAAAACACCAGTAGTAAGGACTGAATACTATAATTCCTTGAATTGCCTGAACACATATTCCAAAATTGAAAAATAGGACGACACTAGATTTCGGTTTGGTAGATCTTTCACCGCAACGCAACCCAAAAAGGCGATCTACCCACGCTACGGGCTCCGTTAAAGATCGAGCATCTTTTAAACCCCCTCAACCATTCATCCCTCAGCACGGGTCGCCTGACACCTTGGATTGGGGTTACCTGTTTGGTGGACTTTTACCCCCGGAACAGGTGGTTCGTAGTGCTATTCTAAGTCGGTCGCTACACGGCTACAAAATAGGCTTATTCTAGGTGGTGCAGGCTATTCATATCTTTACATCTGGAAATCAATAGGTTGATAGACAAGAGGCAATATAATTATTTATAATCAAGATAGGAAGCTTTTACTCTTGACATCTATTGCTTATTCTACTATGCCATAATTGGGTAGTTAATAATTGATAATAATTAGGTAGTTTAATATACACTCAAACCTCCATTTAGGTCGAATCCTTTTATGCAAAATCTATTTTATTCCCTTCATTTATGTATCGTTGCCTAATGGAATCTGATTGTGTTCAGAGCAGTTGGAGTGTTTTAGATTAGGGTTATGGTTGGTTTAAGGACATTAAGTTGCAATTGGAATGAAGGGGAGTTCAGGGCGTGCTCAGGGAAGCAATAAGGGGGAATGGGGTTGGTTTAGGACTGTTTAAGGTTTCCAAAGAACTTTCTTGTAGCATAAGTCATCGAATCTACATGCATAACTTGTGCGCTTTAAGCAATCATTTAATGATTGAATAAAAGTCATGCTTGCACAGCCTCATGCAACTTTGTGCTGACAAGAGGTAAGTTCAATGTACGTTTAAGAATCTCTAAGTGCTCCCTTGAGTATAGGTCATCGGATCTACAATCGTAAACAGTCTGGATCGCCATGAATCTCTTCTAAAACCACCTAAAACGATTAAGAAACGCTTTAAAGCGCCGTGAAATCTTCCTGGAGCTTACTTAAGAGCTGTGATCCAAATTGTATTTTCAGAAACTGGGCCCCCTTAACTCCGCTCAAAATCCCCTGCAACACCCCTGAGACCCTCCGAAACCCCCGAAAACGTTTTGTAACGCCTCAGAAACCCGTCAAAAATCTTCTAAAGCTTCCTACAACCCCTCGGAATCCCTCCAAGAGCCTCTCGGACACCATGTAACGCACCTGATACCCCCCAAAACGCCTACATAACGCCTGAGTAACGCCTATGAAACTCAGCAAAAATCATTTGAAGCAGTCTGAAATGCCTTAGATATCCCCCTAAAACCCCCTCGGACCCCATGTAACGCACCTGAGACCCTCAGAAACCCCCGAAAACACCTTCGTAACGCCTCTAAAACTCGTCAAAAATCCTCTAAAGCTTTCTGAAATGCCTTCGAAATCCCCCCAAAACCTCCTCGGATATCATGTAACGCAACTGAGACTCTTCAAAACTCCCCGAAAATACCCTGAAGCCCGGTACAATGCCTCTGGCAAACCACCCCCTCCTGAAACCCCCATGAAATCCCTCTGGAACCCCGCATGGCCCCCTTTAAATATCCAGGCCACTCGCTCTTCTTTGAAATCTTCAAATCCGTTTAGGTAATGAACTGAATTCATTTAGGTAAAAATTTTACTTATGCAGTCCCGATTCGTTACCTAAATGGAGGTTTTGGTGTATTACACTGAGAAGCTTATTTCAGGATATCATCGGAGACTGCGACAAAATGATGAGCTTTCATGGCTTCTTTTCAAAATCTCCTTGCTGGGTGCAATACGACGAGCCAGTCTCGTTCGATTGCGCTGCATTGCATGGTAACGGAGTAATTCGTAGATTGCATACTGAAAGTTGTCACGTTAAAGCCTTTGATACTCTTATTCCAATTACTTATGGAATGCTAAAAAGAAAATACATGAAAACTTCCATTGCCGGCCAAACCCATCATCTCCGATACCCACATATCACAGAAGAGTCACACGCAGCGCAGTTTTTTGGTTGCACATGAGTTATCGTTATGTTATTCCAAACCCATGCTAGAATTACTTGACTTACACTCGTGTTTTTCTTCTTCTAAACCATGGGAGGAAAATTTGCTCAACATACACCTGGACAGGAAGGTCTAGGTAGTGTGGGGTTAACCCTTCCGTTACAAACCCTCCCTAACGAGAGTAACTTTTTGGTTTTTCAATATTTTTCAACCAAATTTTGACACAAGAAGCACATCTCATTCTAGTTAGGGATTCGTTGGGGATTGTTAGGATGGCGACCTGGTTCCGGAGTTATTCCGGAATCAAAATGGGTCATTGGCCAATTCATTTTGGGAAAAAATGAGTTTCCGATATGAGAATAATTTAGTTTTCTGACCTAAGTGAACTGGAATGAAAGAATAATACATATGTCTGAAAGTCCATCCCGGTCACTGAGTGCGTTGGAATCAGTATTACGGATGTTCCGGGGAACCAGTTCCGGGATTATTTTTTTGAATATGTTTAAATACCATCATACGACATCCCAAACTTCGTGATTTTTTCAAGATACATCATTCTGAGCTGTTTTTGTGTTATCTGAAATACTTCTGGCCATTTTGGAACCAATATGCGGATTTCACGGAACAATCGATTCCGGGTCCCATTTTTCGAGGATGAACAAATACCATCATGTGACATATCATACTTCATGATTTTGGAAGTCATAGCATATTATCACGATGATTGATCATTTAGAATACATTTGGGCATTTTGGAATTAGTTAAACGATTTCCCGAAATCCAGTTCTGGAACCAGATATTGAAAAAAAGTTCAAAATTGTCATGCGGCATATCAAACATCACGGTTTAGTGCTAGTTTTACGTTGTCTGAAACACTTCTGGTCATTTGGAACCCGATATACGGATATCTTGAGAAACCGGTTCCGGTGGTTCCCGGATCATTTTTTCAAAATACATCATTCTGAGCCATTTTTTTAGTTATCCGAAATATTTGTTCTTGCGGTTCATTCTAGGACACTTCCAAGACTTCCTCTAGGCATACCTCTATCGATTCTTCTAGGGATTTCTCAAGTTATCCCTTTTTGGGTTATTTCTTCTATGAACTTCTCTTATTTAGGATTCCTCCAGGAAGTCCTGATGGGGTGTCACTAGTGATTGCAGAGATTCCTTCAGAAATCCCTCCTAGGATTCTCTAGAAATTGCTATTGGGATTCCTTCAGGAACTCCTAGTGGGATTTTTCAAGGCAATCTCCTGGGATTGTTCCAGAAGTCCCTCCGGTGATTTTTCCAGGAATTCCATCAGAGTTTTTATCCGGGGATCTCTCGAGAAATTCCTCATGGGATTCCCCCAGAAGCTCATATTGGCCTTGCTTTGGGAATTCGAGAAAACTATTGCTGTGGTTTTCCAGTAATTTCTCCTAGAATTCTTTTAGAAATTCGAACTGTGATACCTTCAGGAATTATACTAGGGATTGCTCTGCAGTTTTCTTGTAGCATTCCTACTGGCATTCTTCCTTCGGGAAATCCCTTCGGTGAATCTTGCAGAGATTTCTTTAAGGATTTATCCAGGATTTCCTCCTTAGATTTCATATGAGGGTGCTTCCAGAAAATTCTACTGGGATTTCTCCAGGATCTCATATTGGTCTTTCTTCTTGTATTCCAGCTGAAATTCCCCAAGAAATTTATATTTGGACCCCTCAAGAAATTCTAACTGACGTATTTCCAGGAATATCCCACGAAGTATTCCTCTAGGGATTTCTCTTATAATAGTTGCAGCAATACTCTTGGGAAATCTCACTGGATTCATCCAGAAATGTCTCTTGCGATTCCATCACTACTTACTTTCAGTCCTGGGCACCCACGGTGGTGCCGAGGGCCGAATTGAAGGATTTCCATCCTGGACGATTGTCAGCCATCGCCCTAACCTGTGGCCAGGTCAAATTACTGTCGACTTGCTTAATTTCGTTATTGAGGCTGCGCCGCCATAAGCCTCTAGGTCTGCCTCTGCTGCGATGTCCTGCTGGGTTCCAGTCTAACGTTTGTTTGCAGATTTCGTTTCCACCCCTGCGTCGAGTGTGGCCGACCCACCTCCACTTTCGCTTCCGAATTTCTGTCGCTATCGGCTTTTGATGACATCGACGATGGAGCTCCACGTTGGAGATCCAATTGTGAGGCCACCATGCACAAATTATAATACCGCAGGCATCTATTAATGAAGACCTGCAGGCGTTGAGTGTTCTCCACTGATACACACCAGGTTTCACTGGCGTATAGCAGCACAGATTTCACGATCGAGTTGAAAATTCGGATTTTGGTGTGTCGACTAATCTGGTTATTTTTCCAGACGTTTCTTAAACTCGCAAAAGTAGCCCTCGCCTTCTTGATTCGTGAACCTATATCGATCTTGGTGCCGCCATCGGCCGCCATTTGACTACCAAGATATTGGAAGCTTTCAACATTCCCCACTGATTGCCCAGCTACCGTAAAGCTGGAAGGGTTGACCGTGTTTACATACAATGATTTGGTCTTGTTGACGTTGATGGTAAGACCTGCCGCTGAGGAGCGATTGGCAAGATCATCGAGCTTGCTCTGCATATCACAGCGCCTTTTAGCAACGTCATCAGCCAATTCGATGTCATTTAGGTGCTCCATGGTGATGGACTGCCACAGCAATCCACGATTTGGTTCACGGTCAATCGCACCTACCAGGATCTCGTCGATTACGATGAGGAACAGTAGCAGTGATAGTATACATCCTTGCCTCACTCCAGCAACGACCCGGATGGGATCGGACAAAACACCGTTGTGCAGTACTCTGCACGAAAATGCTCTGTACTGTGCTTCAATGACGCCGATGATTTTCTCAGGGACACCCTTGCGCCTGAGGGCTCCCACATGTTTCCATGATTGATACGGTTGAAAGCTTTTTCGTGATCAATGAACACCAGGTAGAGAAACTCTTGAAATTCATTGATTTGCTCCAGAATGATACGGAGCGTGACAATATGGTTCACACAGGAACGTCTGGCATGGAATCCTGCTTGCTGCCGTCGGAAAGTTGCGTCAATCTACTCCTGTATCCGGTTTAGGATCACTTTACAGAGGACTTTTAGAACGATACACAGTACCATGATGCCCTGCCAATTATCGCATACAGTCAAGTCACCCTTTTTGGGTACCTTTACTTAGACGCCTTGCATCTGGTCGGCTGGAAATGTCGCGGTTTCCCATATGTTGCAGAGTGCGATATGCGATCGACCCCTGGGGCTCTGTTCGATTTCATGCTACGGATGGTTTCGGTGTTGAGACGGGTAATGATTCAAACCTTTGGCGGATCATGCTGAGGTGTTGATGGCGTGCCCGACACTTGGAAAAGTTTCCAAAGTGCTCGAACCAGTGTTTAAACTAGTCAGCTGGGTCGATCAGTAACTGTCCTGACGTGTCTTTCACGGGCATCGTAGCATTCATCTTGGTCCCACTAAGGCACCGTGACACATCGTAGAGGAGACGGATGTCGCCTGTGTTTGCTTCTTTCTCGCCTTCGTCGGCTAGAGAGTCCGCCCACGCTCTTTTATCCCGTCTACATGAGCGTTTCACTTCCTTCTCGAGAGCCGAATAGCGCTGATGGGCTACGGCTTTGACTCCTCGTGTTTTCGCTCGCTCCATCGCGGTTTTGGCATTCCTTTGCTCCTCTATCTTCCTCCAGGTATCTTCTGTGACCCACTGCTTTCTTCGGGTGCGTAGTTCACCCAAAATATTCTCGCCGGGGGCGATGAAGGCGTTCTTGATGGCGCTCCATTAATTTTCTACGCTCCCACCTTCTGCAATATTCACAGCACGGTTCTCTAACTCCTCGACGAAGGACCTTTTCACCGCAGCGTCTTCCAGTCGGCGTTTGTTAAACCGGCGCCCGATTTTCTCCTCCTGTCGCTGGATCCTGGCAATGCGCAGTCGGACCTCTCCGATTAGGAGATGATGGTCGGACGCAATGTCGGCGCCACGTTTGTTCCGCAAATCAAGAAGGCTCCGTCTCCATTTTCGGCTGATGCAGATGTAGTCGATTTGGTTTTCCGTGACGCCATCACGGGAAACCCATGTCACTTTGTGCATTGGTCGATGAGGAAAGAGCGATCCCCCAATCACCATATCATTGTTGCCACAAAACTCTGCAAACAACTCTCTGTTTTCGCTCATTTCTCCGAGTCCATGGCGTCCCATGACGAGCTCATAGTCCGAGTTGTCGGAACCAACCTTCGCGTTGAAGTCAGCCATGAGCATCTTGATGTCACCTTTCGGAATCTTTTCCACGAAAACATTCAGTTGACTGTAGAAGTTCTTTTTATCTTGCAATTCAGCAGCATCGGTTGGCGCGTAACACTGGATCATGGTAAGGTTTCGAACCCGTGTTCTGAATCTGGCTACAATTATCCTCTCTTTAATAGGTTCTGAGCAGGTGAGTGTAATTTGCATTCACTTCGTGGAGAGTCGTTTACCTAAATATGTAGCTCTCTCACCAGGCCCGTGAACAGAAATTCGCGACTACGAAGGTTGATGAGCCGGGAAACACTCTTTCTTTCTACGGGGTTTCTTATGGGAGAATGAGTGAAAAAAAAGCAAAAAATCTTCCCTCCTTCACTTTCTCACAGAAAACCGCAAACAAAATCATCACCTTCGTAGTCCCCAATGGCGCCAAGGGAGGGTTTTGCCTTTCTATTTTCTGCAAAAGGCGGAGGGCGCCTAGTGTATGGAACATCGGGGGGAAGTCTTTAACCACCAAAACCCTCCCCTCCCCCCTTGTGCACGGGCTTGACTCTCACGACTTTGGCATGTGTGTACGACCTTCAATTTATTCGGCAAACTTTTAGATAAAACTGCATGGTTCTCCATACACATGTTTTCATATTTTGATAGCATGCTTCTGAGCTAAGAAAATAGCAAATGAAAGTAACTTTTTGTAAATGAGTGTTCCCATCCCTCTCAGCAACCAAGATTCAGCTTCTGTCAACGTTATTCCCATCAGTTACTTTCTGACACTCCTCATCAGACCAACTGTTTCGGGGTCGTCTATGAGCAATTCCAATCACATTCGCACTGCTGCGACCACGGATTCGTGAACAGATTTCCATAGACTGTTGAGGTTGTTGTCGTCTACGTCGATTCTCTCTATTCACTCATCCACAGGGTACGAAAAACGGATCACGCCGAAAAACAAACGCTTTGTCCTAAGCGGTGCATGTTGATAACAAAGGCGCTCCGCAACAAACGCATGTCAGGCGATGAGAGCAATAAAACAAATACCGCTTGCCGTGCGTGTGCCGACATTCCGGCTTTTCTGCTGAAATTTTCGACCCACATCATCAAATTCATAAGCATTTGGACGAATCAAGACGCTTGCAAAACAATGCGAAAATCACGATGTGAACAGAACGAGTCAAATATTCCTACCGTTTTTGTTGTGAACAAACTCGGGAGCGATTTTGTCATTATCTGCTAACGAAAAAACAAAGCGTGCCTTCTTTGTTGCCTATTTTTTCGCTTGCGGTGGCATATTCTGCGTACACTGCTCATCCAGCTTTCGGCGGTACTCATTTGGCACTCCTTCTGCCGAAAGATGCAGAATATTGAAACGCAACGGTTGGAGACTTCTTGAGTACCCCACGGTTTACAACCGTGCTCGAATCTTGCTGACAACGAGATAGTGATCAGATTGAAAGATATTCAGCAGGAAGGACAACAGTACCCAAGATGAACTACCAACTTAGCGCAACTACCAACTCTTAGCTGACGGTTTTGTCATTGACTGACCCATGGAAGTATGTGCTAGGAGTAGAGTGTCCATTTCCCGGCCAATTTTCGTAACCCGGGATTCGGGACAAAATACTTAGCCAGTCCCGGGAAATCCCGGGATCCCGGGATTTTTTAAAATTTCAATAAAACCCAGAAAATTGATTTGTTTAGCTTTTGTGCAGTTGAAATATTCATTTTTTAAGTTATGGTTATTTCTGTATCCATCACAAGAAGTATTATAAAATGTCTATACAATGTACTGCACTACTACTTGATGTACAAATGACAATAACGAAATACATATAAAAGTATCAACGTTATGTTCACCAAGAACAGTCTGTTTTCAACTATTTAGTAGTTAATTTATTGCAAGTAATTTTCTACCGATATCTTATAGTTTAAGAGTAATAATTATCATAATCTGTATTATATCGCTACGGAAGATGTTTGTATTGTTGATATGTATCGTAAAAATCGCACTTCAATATAACTTTAGAGTACCTTTTGAACTCTTAGTTTCCGAATATTTCAATACAAAAGGTTGGACTTTTTTTGCAATTGCGGTTTTCCATAATTTTAAAACTTTTGTACTTGTTATTGAGATTCATTAATTCTCTTCTGAAAAATTCAAATTATTTACATAATATAGTAAAAGTTTGGTCCCAGATTTCCAAAATTACAATGTAATATGGTATGTGGGCTATGTCCAGTTTGTTCTTGCTGCTACTGAATAAACCAATAAATAGAAAAAGATGAATGAAATGCATAACATGATACCAAGTTTATCATTAATGATTGATTTTTTTTTTCAAGTATGACCTAGTGTCCAAAGCCCGATGGTGGTGTGTGAGAAAACCGCTCATATTTCGAAAGTGAAAATGGTCAGATAAAGTTTTTGCCTTGATATTTGGCAGTTTTATCTACAAATTGTCTTCATCCCGGGATTCCCGGGATTGTCGGGATTTCTGAAATGATATCCCGGGATTCGGGAAATCCCGAGATCACTCAAATCCCGGGAATTCTTGTCCCGGGATATCCCGGGAAGGACACTCTAGCTAGGAGCTTGTGAAGATGTTGGACGCTCCATCCAGATTTTCGACTCACTATTTTGCAGACCGTATGAGTTTTTATATAAATACATTGATAAATGTTAAACATAACCAGAGATTTTAGCATTCGTTCAAATTTTCCCTCTCTGCCGATCAAAGCTCATGCGTTCCATGCGAAATCCCGAAATGGTTCACTTTATGACTTAGTCATCACTCCACTATGTCACATCATGTTTCCAAACCCCATACCAATCCCAATAACAGCCAACACTTTTGTTGTTTATTGCCGATCCTATGCTCAACCCATCGAAAAGACCGTAAAAACTGGTTCTACCCTCCTCTCGATCCGTCTCCCATCGCCTTCCTCACCCACCATCGTCCCAACCAAAGCCCATTCATCCATCCGTCTATCCCCTTGCTTGCTGCTAACGTTGTTGCTGTTCGTCTTCTTCTGATGATGGACTCTCGGGTTCCACCTTCACCACACCTGACGGCTATGTTTTGATCGTGAAGATTTACATAATTGTACAGCGCAGACGATCGCATCTTGGGTCCCGAAGTAGCAGCACCAGCAGCAGCACCAGCAGTCCAGCATCAGACAGCTCACGTCCCGCAGTCGAGCCCAAGCGTTTCTCTTTCTCTCTCTCTGCCTCTCTTTCTGATCTGATCTGAGGAAATTTTGTACTGATTTGTTGTTATTTGCAAATTGCTCCACACACAATTTATGATGCATGGAGCAGAGCAGTGGAGTAAAGGAATGTTACGCGCGATGACGCGTATCAAATCAACGCGTGGTTTTTGTCCCCTCTTTGGAGAATGACTGTTCGGCTTCGGATCTAGAGCTTCGTTTTGGTGTGCTTATCGGAAAAGAAACATGCCTACGAACGATGCTCTCCAAAGTCACTCATTTCTCCAAACAACCGTAACAGCTATAAAATTAATTTTATTTGTGATGACGCTTTCCCATCCCGGCACACACGTGCATTCCGAAGCTGTTGTGATAGGGTGATCCAGGATTTCCAGATGCAGTGCTGTCATGGTAAAATCAGAGCTGGTTACTCAAAGTTCCTAATCTCAACTCCCCAGATACTGGTACGCCCATAAGGAAATGGCTTCACACATTCTGGGAAAACCCCTCCATGCATTACTTTTTCACGTTTTTCTTAACGATCGTGGAATGGACATATATGCTGGAAAGAAATTCCAGTTAAGCAGGAATTCTTTAGAAGAAGATAATATAGACAGGGATATCTTTCGGAGATTTTTGCAGGGTTTATCATAAAACTCCTGGAATGTTTACAGAAAGAAGACTTTCGCAGGCTTTCTTGAAATAGTTTCAACAGTTGTCTAATTATTTCTCTTGAAATCCCTTCAAAAAGTATCGCTGCATATACATTTCTTTACAAATTTGTCCAGGGTTTCCTCCAGCTATTATTTTAAGAATTACCGCCAGAATTTTTCAAGGAACATCAGAAGTTTTTCAAGTAAGTTCTCAAAAGTTTAATCCTGAAACTTGCCCACGGGTTTCCCCAGAAATTATTTCCGAAATTCCTGCTGAGATTTCTTATAGGAAACTCCATCAAGGATTTCTACATGAGTTCATGATTATCATTATATTCCTTCATATATTTCATCAAACATTTCTGAAGAAATTCCTCCAGAAATATTGTCGGATTTTTTTCCAGAAGTTGTTCATTGGAATCTCTCTGAAATTTCTTCAAGTTATTTGTCTAGAAATTTCTGCAGCGGTTTCTCCAAGAATTCCTCTAAACGTTTCTTCAAAATATGCAATTCCAGAAGATTTTTTTTTGCAAAGATTCAGAGATTTTTAAGAATTTCCTCCTTTAGCAATTGTTCCACAAACTTTTCCGGAAATATTTACTTGAATTTCTTGGAATTTATTTGTAAAGGGTTTCTCCAATAGTTCATTCAAGTATTCCTCCAGGCATTGCTTTCGCTGAATCAGCAAAATGGACAGAGTTTGTGGATGACTCATCTAAGTAATGGCGATTCATGAATAGTGGTTAGCATCAAGTTGATTCATCGGTGTTGGATGACTGTAGTTTAGGGGTTTTTGTATCAAAATGTCATCAGAAATTGTACAAGAAATTTTTCTGAGAATTCTTTCAGGTGGAGGATTGCTTCAGAAAACCCTCTACAGATCTTTCAGAAATCTATTGAGGGACTTCTTCAAGAACTCCACAAGCACCTTTGTCTATGACTTATACGCATATTTTTAGGAAAATGCCTTCAGAAATTTATCTTCGGGTTTTTACTGGAATCCTTTCTAAAATTTATTAGGCATTTAAGGGGATGTCCTTAAACCACGTGATCATTTTTTCCTGAACTCTGTGGCTTTTCGTGGTTTTAAGCAGACCCCCTCCCCCTTAGTTATCACATGGTTTATGGATGGCCCCTTATACCTCGACATTACTTGCATGAGTTCCCCCAAGTCTCTCATGATTTTTTTCCTGAGACTAAAGGAGGTATCTTAAGGTGTTTTCTCAAGCATTCTTCTAGGTATTGTCCTAGGCATTCATACAGTTCTTATTCTTCTTATTTATGGCTCTACGTCCGCACTGGGACTTGGCCTACCTCGTTTCAACTTAGTGTTCTTTGAGCACTTCCACAGTTATTAATTGAAGGGCTTTCTTTGTCTGCCATTACATGAATATTGAATATACATATATGTATATTGTGAGGCAAGTACAATGATACTCTATGGCCAGGGAGAAAAATTTCCAGACCGGAACGGGAATAGAACCCGCCGTCTCCGGATTGACGAACCATAGCCTTAATCACTAGGCTAGCTGGAGACCTATTCATTCAAAAATTGATCCAGAGATAGCTTCAGAAATTGCCTGAGAAATATTTATCCAGTGATTCCACCAAGAATTTGTATTAGTAGTTTGTAAAAGTATCAACATTTCTTCAGAAATTTTTTGAAATAATTGAGAAATTCCTTAATGGATTCTTCAGTAATGTTTGTGCAATTATCGAAAAAAAATCCTCTGAAAGAGAAACATCTGATCAAATTCAGCAGGGATCTCTAATGACATCCTAGAAGACAGGCATTTCAAATGGAACCGCAGCAGCAATTTCTTAAAAAAAAACTTGAAAAAAGAAATTTATGCAGGAATCACTGAAGGAATTTTGCATAAAATTCTTGTAGAATTTCCGAAGAAATTCCCGTAGAATTTGTAAATAATCTTTAAGAAGAATATCTCAAAAATGCCGTGAAAGAACTTGTGGAGAACTATTTGCTGAAATTCCAGAAGAAACCCTAAAATGTTTAAAAAGTCTCTGAGAAGAAATTTTTCCTTGAACGATTTTCTATTGAAATCCCAACAGGAATTTCGAAAGGTACTCCTGAAGGTACTTTTGAAGATATTTTCGGTAGAATCCTTGTTTAAATCTTCGGAGGTACTTTTTAAGAAATCTCTCGAGGAATATCTGGAGAAATTAATGAAGGATTTCCAGAAGGAACCATTTAAGAACTTACTGAAGAAAAATCTGGCGAAACTTCTCGGGAAACCCTTGGTGGAATCCTAGAATGACATTTCTGATAAATGTTTAGGAAAATTCCTGGAGAAATCAAATCATAACACTTTTGGAGGATTTTGGAAAACCTTGTGGACGATTTTTTAAAGGAACGGGTGAAACGCATAGAAAAACTCCATGAAATCTTGAGATATTTCTAAAGGAATGTCCGTAGAAATTCCTAGAATATATTTTCGAACAAAATTTTCTAGATAGTTCTTGGAGAAATCATTGCAGATATCCTTGGTTGAAATGTCGAATATATTTCTGGGGAAATACAGAAAGGAATATCAGAAGGAAACCTTGAAGGAATCTCTGTATGAATTCCTCCAGGAGTCTCTTGAGAAATTTTTGCGGGATTTTCTGGACGAATCCCTTAAAAATACCTGGACACATTCAATCGGAAATTTTCTATGGAATAGTTAGAGCAATTCTGAAAAAATCTTTATGAAAATATTTCTTAAGGAATCCCCGCAGAAAAGTCTAAAGGAATCCTTTATGAAACTTCCTATAGAAAAGTCTAAAAGAAACTTGTAATTGTCTAGAGGATTCAGTGGAAGAATTTATGACAGATTGCTTAGAAAAATTTCCGAAGGAATCTCTGGCAGAATTTCTTAAAAATAGCTGGAAGATTTCCGAAGGAATCACTGAAGAAATTACTGAAGAAGTACTTGGAGGATTGTTGAATAAACTTCTGCAAAGATATCTTGCATGGTTTTTAACTAAATCCTGCAATGCTTTTCTGGAGGAATCTTTCAATGAATTATTGAAGAAATCACTTAAGATTTCCTAAAGAAATACATGCGAGATTTTCTAAAATAATTTTTAAAGGCATTTTGGGGGAACAACGAGAAAAACCCTTCATTAATCCCTGTAAAACTAAAGAAAATCATTATGGAAATTTCAGAAAGAATCGTTTATTGATTTTTAAAGAGCCCGTAGCGGAATTTCAAGAGAGATTTGTGTGGTAATCCTTGAATAAGTTTCCTTGAAAAGATATCCCGAATATTCATTTTATTTGGAGATCCCTAATACAAGTATGTCAGCGCAAAACGATCAGAATGAGTATTCGAGAACTCCCCGGAGTTTAGGTCATCTGATCTTCAAGTATAATCAGTGATCTGTTGCAGCATAATTAATGAAATTTACAGCCTCATGTAACTATATGTTGCCAAGTGGTGGGCTATTTGCCAGTTGAAGGATCTACAAAAACTCTCTTGGATATAGGTCATCGGATCTACCAAGGCTGTTGGCTGTATCTAAGAGCTTTATGACTAAGGTTCATACTTACACAGCTTCGGGCAGCTATGATCTATCAAGTGGTGATTTCAATGATTCTTTAAGAGCCTCTGAGAACTCCCTTGAGTAAAGGTCATCGAATCTACGAGAGAAAGTAGATGTATCCAATCGTGGAGCGGACCTGGTGTGATGGTTTGAGCACTTGATTATCACGCTGAGGACCTGGGATCGGATCCCACTCCTGACCAAATCGAAAAATGTGAGCTCTTCCTTCGGAAGGGATGTAAAGCGTGGGTCGCGAAATGAACTAGCTAAGGGCTTAAAATCTCGTTAATACAGATAAAAAAAAAAGATGTATCCAAAAGCATTATAAATAAGGTTTATACTGTTACAGCCTCAGGCGTCTATGTTCTATCAAGTGGTGGGTATAGAGATTGTATAGGAGTATCCGAGAGCTCCCTGAAGTTTAGGCCATCTGATCTACAAGTGCAATCAGTGACGAGCATTATGAATGAAATTCATGCTCACACAGCCTTATGTAACCATATGTTGTCAAGTGATGAGTTCTTTGTCAGCATGAGGCGAAGATCTCCAAGAAATTCCTTGAGTATAGGTTATCGAATCTACTAACGTAGCTGGTGGTCCTTAAGAGCTTTATGATTAACCCTAAAAGGGATACCTGGGGTCCATTGGACCCCAGGCGCCTTTCAGAGCTCGTCTTTGATGGAACACACTCAGCGAGGTGACGAAACTGAGGCCATGAAGGTATCCCTTTTAGGGTTAAAGTAATGTAAAGTTTGTAATGTAGTAAAGTGCCTTAAGTAAGTAACGCTTTGAAACGCCTCCTAAACTCCCATGAAACCTCTCTGAAATTTACTTGAGAGCCTCTGAAGGCCCCTAAAACGCATCTGAAACTCTCTGAAGTACATTGAAACGCCTTGACACGCTTTGAAACACCTCTGAAACCCCCATGACACCTCCGTAAAATTCCCCTCTAACGCCCTCTTGAACCCCCTCTGAAACCTCTTGAGAAGCCTTGAAATGACCTTAAATTGATGGAAACGCCTTGAAACGCTTTATAAGGCCTCTAAAACCCCATGAACCTAAACGAAATTTATCTGAGAGCTTCTGAAGCCCCCTAAAAGCCCTATTAAATTACTTCCAATGTCATGAAACGTATTGAAACGTCTTGAAACTCTATGAAACGGCTCTGAAAGCCCCCAGTAACCTCCGCAAGACTCACTAGAGAGGGTCAGAATTTCCCCAAAATGCATCACAACACCCTGAAACGCCTTAAACGTTTTGAAACACCTTTGAAGCCCCATGGAAGCTCTTTGAGCCCCACCTGGGAGCCTCTTAACCTTTTGGAGCCGGAGGAGTCAATATGATTCCGGCGATGAAACCGAGCATAACAAATTCGCCATTGCGGTTGTGGCACCAGTGGCGGCGAAATTATCCGGCTAAAAAGGGTTAAGTCTCCATGAAATAACCTCTGTGAAACTAGCCTGAGAACCTCCTAAACCTAAAACACCTCTCTAACGTCCCGAAAGTCAATACGACTTGCTTCTAAACGTATCTCAATTCCCTCTTAAATCACCGTGAAGCTCACCTGAGTGCCCATAAAGCCCCTTATGTGGAGCCTCGTAGCCGTGCGGTTAAGGTCACCAAGCTTATAATCGCACCATGCTATGGGGTGAGGGTTTGATTCCCGCTTCGGGCGTTGAAACTTTTCGTGAGTATAGTTTCTTCCCCGTTAACACTGGTGCATGCTCCGTTGTCCGTTGTCTAATGTTAAGTTTAAAACAGTATGTACAACCGAAAGCTGAAGACGTTGTCCGTGTCTTTTTAAAACACCTTGAAACGCTTTGCAACGCATCAAAACGTTTTGAATTTCCTGTGAAATCCCCCTGAAGTTCACCTGAGAAACGCATGTAAACGCCTTTGCCTCCCCTCCCTTGGAACTACCTTGGTATACCTCTCTCTCTCCTCCCCTTACAACACCTAGAAGATTTTTCTATAACCAGTACCGGCAGAAATAATTCTCAATTTCAATGTGAATCTATTTTCTTACATGTTTGGATGGAAGCACAAAAACTAAGGTTTATTTCTATTGGGAATTGAAAAATATTTCAATAGCTAATTACTGAGTCAATAGCTTGAATTAATGCGTCTTGATGGGTAAAATAGAGTAAAAATTCCAGGAACCACCTTTTTTAAAACATGCATCACCCTAATTCGACAGAGATAGCATCCATAGAGACCCGCGAGTACCTTTCGGACGCAACACCGCCACCACCATCGGCATCGGCCATCCAGCAGTCCCGTATCAGATCCAAGAATGGTACCACAACCATCTACGGTCGGTTCTTCCGACGCCTAAACATAACAGCAGCAACAACAACAACTAGTTCGTGGTTCATTTGCTCTAGCTGCCCCAGAAGAAAACCCCCAGCGCAAGGTGATGAACCGACCGACCGCAGAATCAGGCCAGGGACTTGAACTACATTAGGCATGCCAGAGCCGATCGTCGTCCCCTTGGCCCTTCGTTCGTCATCGTCTTCGTCGCGGTCTTTTCGAATATCTGTACACTAGTGCAAGGAGAGTGTTCGGGTTCGGGTTCGTCGCTTGCAGCTACAATGTTTCACCCAAATCACTCGAAGCGACGACCGACGACCGACGACCGACGACGACGACTGCGCTCGCTCGAACTGGGTCGCAATTGGAGCACCTTTGAACGTGATCGCGTTTGCATCTGGATGATGATCCTAGGCCGGTGCATTTGTGCCGGTTCGCCACTGCCGCCGCGCCGGTTGGGATGGAAATTGTTGCCTCGCCGATAGTGGTGGGTAATGGCGATCGGTCGCAGCGTGGTGTGAGAAAAAGCAAATCAATAATGGGTAATTAAACTTTGCTCCTTGCGGTTTGGTTGGACATACTCTCAGCGAGTGTTTTGTCGTGATCTTTACTGGCGAGGAGGCCTCATCATCGCTTGTTTGTGGATTTTGAGCGCTGTAACGTTTTATTTTCAGCAGAAGCTAAGTTACTTTTCGTTGTTAAATGAATAAGGTATAGTAACAGAGAAATCACATACTGCGATCTAAAATTGAAGATATTGAAATTAACGCACACCATTTATACCACTTATCTTCATCAAATCGACCGATTTACCTAATCCGTTCGCCCAGGTGCACCCAATTTTCCCACCCATTCACTGCATTCAAGCGGCAACCTTTGAAAACCAGGCTCGATATCGAACCAATTCCCAGTTTGGTGTCCCTCCATCCACGTCCCATCGATCTTCTCCCCTCACACACCCCTTCGAACCTGAAATCCCCCTCCCAATCGCCGTCGGAGCGCCCCAATCGCGGAATCTGAAAAGATCAATCAACATAGAGGAAAACAATCGCAATCTCGGTTGGGCTTTCTTGGACTGACTGGGAGGACCGAGACTGGCGCACGTTCGCTCACGCCATTTCGGTGATTGATATCGATTCTATTCAAATGAAGTTTCGAAATTGGAACTACATTGAAGTGGAAATATCAACTCGCCAGCCGACGTCGTCGTCATCATCGTCGTCGGCCCTCCGATGGCAGCTAATCGCATTCCCTATTATCTACAACGGAACGATATCTCTGCATTTTTCTTCTTTCTTTTGGAGGCTGAGGGATCGAATTAATCTTTAGCCACGCGCGAAACTTTCGAAGTTTATGAGCCGTTTGGTTGGGGGCTGTCCATGTATCACTTCGCACCGAGATGGCCAGGTTTGTTTCACTGATTTTGATTCCTTGAAGCTTTGAAAATTAATAAAAATGCACAAGGTTGATGCCTCAGAAAATTCCACAAAAAATCGCGTCACTAGTTATGGTTTCCTGAAAATCCATTGGAACATATCCAAAATTTGTTCAAAAACTCTCCTAAATCATGTTTCGAAATTTGTTGATTTTTTTCGGTGAAATCAGTTCTGCATCCCTAGAGAAGTCTACCTTCTGCTGCTTTGTTTTCTTTTCAATCTTCGTTAATTTTCTTTTTGGAGTTACGTCACAATTGGGGCAAATCCTGCTTCTATGCTTAGTCTTCTCTGAGCACTCCCACAGTTATTCCAAAAGGGTTTTTGTATCGTAAATAAATAACTAAAGGTAGCTTATTAATAAGACGTCCGATTTGAATGTGGTTATCGGTGAAGTTGTAGCTGATAGCGTAGCTTAAGGGTACGGTCAAACAACTTTCTAGAACACTTGAGGAAATGCCACGGTCAAATAAAAGATAATTTATTGGACAACATACAAACTTTGAAGGGCTCGTGCAATCTTCATTATTAATCAAATTAGCCTCTATGAGCTGAGGGTGAGAAGGCATGGAATCTGGCTATAAAAGCGATGTGGAGCAAAAACGATTTTTTGATCCACCTTTAGTCAAGTTACAATGAAAATCAAACAAATCAAGAAATATGTAAGGGACCCTGTAAAATAATATTCGAGAATTAGTTTACTGCTTCATTCAAAAAAGGTTCAATTATATCTCAGATACACTGTGGTCCAAATTTGATCGGACAAATTCCGATTTTCATACAAAATGACTAAGTTTGAGATGCTGTAACAAAGGTTTGTTTTAATGGATTGAGTTTATTTTTTGACACGAAACTTGCTGAAAATGTCAAGACCTCCATTGACCTCCTGAAATGCCCCTGAGATCCTCCCTCATATGCCTCTGATTCCCTCTAAAGCACCACTAAAACGCCATGGAATGCCCCCGACAACTTCCGGCATCTTGGAACCACTGAAACCCCCAAACCATATATTTGTAGGGAGTTCTGGAACCTCGACAAAATGATGATTTTGACAATGTTGGGCTGCTCAGAACAACAACCGCTCGTCGGTGATGTAGGTATTCCATTAGCCCTAAGCTTGACGCTAGTGTACGAAATTACTTCCGGTACGACTTTGCAGAGCGCACGAAATTCAAGCCAGATAGGAAGGCAAGATCTTCGACAATGTTGTTTAGATTCACAAGCACTTCGAAGTGATGAGTTACATAATTCTGAAGTTATTACCACGCGGCACGGCAGTTACTTCTAGTACAAATTTGGAACGATAAGCCAAGTAAGTTGTTCAGAACTACAATCACTTACGAGTGATAGATCGCTTTGTTCCAAATCTAATCACAACGTGGTGCTAGTGTACATAAGTCCTTCTATTTAAATTTTAATTATTACGAAACATAAGTCAAATAGGAAGAAACGATTCTAACAAAATTGTTTAGTTCTTAACTTAAGTACCACGAGGTGCTAGTGACGAAAGTTATGTTTTGCGCGACTTTAGGAAGATGTATGCATGTATATATGTGCTGGCATAACTCTGGAATACCTCAACCATTTAAAATCAAATTTGGGATACACATCCTTTAGATTAGGTTTGGGTTCCAAGATGATGGACAATACTCCAGAATTTATGCTGTTTAACGGCGACTGTTTAGCGCTGCTTCGGATACTATACGCTATGTGTATCTATAGGTCGGGCTCGATGAGTAGAACTTGAAAATCGGAATCCGACCACCTTCAGGAATTCTTTGCGGGATTTCTTCAGGCATTCGTTTCGAGAATTTTCTCCTGCCATGATTCCTCTAAGGATTCCATCAGGTATTCTCTACGGGATTCCTTCATGAATAACGTCAGAGATGTTTGCCGGGATTGCTTTAGAAAATCCTGAAAGGATTCTTTCAGAAATTCAAGCCAGTTTTCCTGCTGGAAATACTTCACGCCAAGAAAGAGCAGCCAATCAGAATTCGTTAAGGTATAAGTTTTGGGATTGCAACCGGTATTCCTTGAAAGTTTCTTTCCGGAATTTTTCATCGACTCCTCTCCCTGGGATTTTTCCACAAATCCCTCCTGTATGTCTTCTGTAATTCTTTCAGGAATTCCTATCGAGCTTTTTGATGGGATTCCGCTCAGGATTCTTCCAGATATTTCTGCCAGAAATCCTTTAGGAAATCCCCCAGGATTCCTTCAAAGATTTCTACCGGATTTGATTTAAAAAACATCTGTATAAAAAAAAATAGATTTTTTTACGAACCGTAACACTGTTGTGGATCCATTCCCTCCCTCGGTAGCGTTACGTAGGTTATGTAAAAATATTGGAGGGGAAGAAAGAGTATTGGAACAGAACGTGAGTTAGTGCTAATGAAAATGGAAGGGTAAGAGAAAAATAGCGAAACAGTGAGGAATAGGCTTTTTGATACACATGAATATCTCTAATAAACCAAGCTGTCATCTGACAGTCAATTTTAGTCAATCCTCTCGTTCATTGATTATAGGTGCATTGTTTCTATATGGATCAGAGTACAATGAGAATATGAAAGTTGTACTAAAATAAAGCACGAAAAATTTATCAGATGTTCAGGACCTACGTTGACTTCATCATAGACTTCATTTTTTTGTTGATATGTATCATGCTTATTTTGAATAAAACTTGACTATTGATAAAAAATGTTCATGAATATTTCTCTTCAAAAGGTTTCTTTTGAAGATTCCTTCGGAAATTCCTTTGAGGTTCCATCCTCTAGCGATTTCTTTGGAAATTTATCCAGAGCTCTAGGGTTTCCTCTGATGTTCCGTAACTAGTCATCCCTCTAGCGATTTTTTTCAAGAATTCATCCCGGAGTTCCATCAGTGATTTTTGAACCCTTAAGGGATTCTGCTGATTCTAACGGCCATTGCGTCGATGCCGGGAATTCGGTAGCTCCTTGTCACAGGCTTAACACAGAACACTGGGTGACGTCTTCACGGATGCACGAGCAGAAAAGAATATCATATATTTTATTGACCGCGTGACAACTGTACTGATTACTTCTTATAAACAAACAGTATTTTCGGTCAAGTCTACAGATAATTTTCAGACTAATCATTTTCTATTAGGGTGTGCGATGGACTTGTAAAGTCTATAAAATTATACTATTTGGCTCCCCGAAATGTCTCTTAATTTGTAGAAAAAATGGTGGTATTTTTTAATGTACCTATTTTGTTCATCCTATAAGAACACTAGTTCCATAAGAATTAGATATCATATGCTCGAATGGAACTGTGAGACTAAAACACGTTAATACAAATTCCTTCAAGATTCGTTCAAGGATTTTTGCAAGGGTTCTTTCGAAAATTATTCCAATGATTCCATTGGAAGTTCCTTGCCAGATTTCTTTACCAATTCTTCAGCGATTCCTTCAGAAATTCCTAGAGGGACTCTATTGAAAACTCCTTCGAAAATATTTACAGTGATTTCAGGAAGTGGTCCAGAAGGCTAGAAGGGGAGGGGATTCGAGAAAAGTCCGCGCTTATTCATGGAGAGAGATTGTGGGGCTCTGTCAGATGTCCACGTGGACAGCACTCGTCGAGTCATGTACAAGACACTGAAGACGACCTTACAGTTGAGGTCGAAATACGTCAAATCTGTCAAAGGATGCAAATTCTTAGTGGAATTCAAAGGAACAGTACTTAACGCGATTTTCTTTTTATTTACAGATATTCCCCTAACAAGCCCAGGTTAATCATCATCACATAACTATGTTATTCTAATTTCTCCCAAAACTCTAATTATTTTCAGGTAAGAGGTAGTCGATCTTTGTGTGTAAACATAGATTTATGTCGACTACCTTGTCATTCCAAAATTTACTTTTTACAGTAGTTGCACTAACGTAAGAACTATACGACACGCATAACACGCGACACGAAACAAGACATGAAACTTATCGCTCTTACAATTGTCAAGAAAAGATTAAAAATTACTTTTACGTCGACCGGTTTCGGGCGTGATCTAGCCCATCTCCAGGACAATGTCCGACTGACTGCGTTGTGTTCGTACGTCATTCGTACACGTTTAAAGTAAAAAGAGAGTTACTCTATCGTCAAGTCTGCGAGGTCGAAGAGGGACGATAAGGTCGTCCTCATTCATCAATGGCTTTTTCGTACCTCTTATGAACATGAGCTCCCATGCATTCTAATGTGAAGCTTTATTGACACATTTGAGTAGTTTCGCTTCTTCCCAGTTGATGCTGTGGATTGTGCTTTCGATGTGAACTGCCACGCTGGATTCATTTCGTTTGTTTATGTCAACGGCAGTCTTGTGTTCTCGAGTTCTAGTTTTAAATTTACGTCGTGTTTGGCCTATGTAGACGGAATTTGCTGAATTCCTGACTGCTCATTAGGGGGAGCCTTATACTTCGAATAGCACAGTAGTTCACGTAACGTGTTGGTGCTTTTGTGTAATACTTGCAATCCATGTCGTTGTAGTTTGGCTTTTATTAGATTGATTGCTTTCGGGTAGAACGGTAGGCTAATTCTTCTGGTTTTGTCTATTATTGGTTCCAATGTCGTTATATTCTGGCGGTTCTATAAAACATTATTGAATTATTTCAAATGAACATAATTCGACTATCGTTTAAATTGATATTTTTGAATAATGTAATGCAATTTAAGTGTTACTAATATAACGATGTTTTTTTTATCGACTCACGGGGTCATTTGCTTGATTTCGTTTAAAATGTCAATGATTTTTCATTACGGTCTATCTGACATTATCGATTGCTTTTCGTCGATCATCTTTCTGTGTAACTTAAAAAAGTGTATTTAGTTTGCCAAATATGTTTGATAAAAGTCTAGAGAAGACAGTTACCGTGATTTCAGGTGAATTGATCACTTTTCACAGTCTTTGGATTCTTATTTTTGAATAGTTATAGATATCGTTAAACTCAATACTTTAAAACAAGTACGACCACGAGTTTCATCAGTCAACTAGGTTGAAACTTTTACTGCAAATCATTTTATTGCAATATTTGAGCTGATAGCTCGGGTTCGTCGGACCGCGCGTCGTGTGTGTGGGTTTTTTTTTTTCTAGTTTCTAGTTCCCTCGCAAACGGCATTCAGGATGGCAGTGCTACAAAGAAGTAGCCACCTAGCCATCAGTGAAAAGTAATATTGACGTTTTCCCCCCTTATCGAACGCGACGATTTGCATCCGTCGCGGATGAAACCGTCGCCAGAGTCGTCGCAGCCAATCAGCAGGCGGGAGTCTGGCGTTTCTCCGGTCTCACTAACACAAACAGCAGCAGAGATGGTGCTTGATTCGTTGCGATGATTCAGAAATGCCGACTGGAAGTTGGCAGCGCGTTTTGTTATGAAAGCTACATACAATAGCTCGGATTCGTCGGACCGCGCGTCTTCGTTTCTTTTATCTGGTGAGTTTGGGGCTGTCCATAAACCACGTGGTCATTTTTTTGGGACTTTTCAAACCCCCCCCCCCTCCCCCCGTGGTCATTAGTCCATAAAAAAATTTTTATTTGTCCATACAAAATGGTCATTGGCCGCACACCCCCCCCCTCCCCCCCTAATGACCACGTGGTTTATGGACAGCCCCTTTGTTCCTTGTTGCTTCTTTGTTATTTCATTTCTGTATGTGGACTCTGTTTCCATTATTTTATTTATTCATTATGTGTGTATGTATCTTTTAAACATTTTGATCAAATTTGTATAGTTCGTCACCATGAGTGTCGACTTGGTTTTTTTTGTCAAAGTCGAAAGTTACATCTTCAAAATTATCTCTTCCACTTTGTCTATCGTGTATCTGTTTGTTTATGTTACTCATACTCATCTTTCGTGTATTTACACTACAAGCATTGCAAAGTTCAAGTGTCGGCGCAAATTCTCGCTATTCACATTTTTTTTCAATAAAATTTTTCTATAATATTATTGTACAGTCCGCCACTCAAAGGCAGTGGCGTAGCAAGGGGGGGGGGCGGAGGGTGCGGTCCGCACCGGGCCCCCGAATCTAGGGGGCCTCCAAATCAGGGCAGCCCAGCAAACATTTTTGCTGTACAAGAGTGGAACAAACTACTCTCAAGCAAACTTTAGCTTAAGAAACTGTTATTCAGCTAGTTCTGTTACTTGGGAGGTCTAGTGTTATAAACCTTCCCTGATTTGGAGGCCCCCTGAATTCAGGGACCCAGTTTGAATAAAGTTCTGTGATTAGCGAAAGATTCCTACAGGGGATACTCAAAATAACTGGGACAGGTAAAATTTTCACTTCTCAAAAAATGTTCAACTCGCTGTAACTTTTCGAAAAAGGCATCGAATATTCTCAAATTATTACTGTAAATTCATCAACTAGTTGTGTATCAGTGGTCAAAATTTGAAAAATATCGGGCCATTCTACACGAAGTTATGAAGATTCTAGAAAAAGGTATAATTATTCGATAGCCGACTTTGAGCTGTTATATCTCCGGATTTAATGCACCGAATGCAATGAAATTTTGATCATTTATGACTTATATAATGAGCTATTGAAAACATTTGACCAAACTTAAAATTATTTACACGAAAGAAAATTATAACGATTATCCTATTTTTCTAATATAAAACCAATTGTGGCTTCGTGGTCGTGCGGCTAGTGTCACCAAGCATGTAGTCGCATCGTGCTGGGAGCGCGGGTTCGATTCCCGCCGCAGCTGTCAGGAAAAGTTTTCGGCTGTGCCACTGGGCGTTGCATGCTAGTCCGTTGTCTAGTGTCGTGCTTCCTTCAAAGAGCGAATAGCTCACTGGAAGTACTAAGCGTGTCCGTGTCTTTTTTTTTTTCAATTTATCCAAAACTTCATCATCGTTTCAAAATTCGAGATAGTAATTATAGTTCTTTTAAATTCCCTCTAATTGACTTGAATATATTTATGTTTCAAAGGAAAGCAACCAAATAGCCGGCCATAAATTGAAAAAGTAATGGGATGCATATGAAAAATAGACAAATTTACTAAAAAAACATAGAATAAATGCAATCGCTATAACTTTTTTTTCTTATTATTAATTTCAAATTAAGCCAACTGTTTTTCACAGTTCATTATATAAGTCATAAATGATCAAAATTTCATTGCATTCGGCTCATTGAATCCGGAGATATAACAGCTCAAAGTTGGCTATCAGATAATTATACCTTTTTCTAGAATTTTTATAACTTCGTGTAGAACTAGTTGATGAATTTACAGTAAAAATTTGAGAATATTTAATGCCCTTTTCGAAAAGTTACAACGAGTTGAACATTTTTTGAAAAGTGAAAATTTTACCTGTCCCAGTAATTTTGAGTATCCCCTGTATAAGTATAAGTTAAATACTTATCGATCTGCTGATAGGTATGTAGGGGCCTCTTCGTGATTATAAAGAGATTTTGGAATGGGGAACACAGATGGCTATTTTGATGTTCCATTATTAACAATTATAAATGTACACACTTTAGTCATGTAGTTTCGTTAGTTTTGTTTATATTAATTTGATGACTACTCTGCACCTGCAGAAGCCCCAAAATACAATAAAAAATGTATTCGAAGTCATTATTGAATTTTACGATATTCAGTACCGATATGGAAGTATAATTCATGAGCATTATGAAAACGTCCCTGATATCCTAACAACAGAACCAAATATAGGTGTTGATTTAGCATAAGATAGCAGCTGAAATTCAGGGGCCCCATTTATCAAAATTAAGAACTGAACGCATGTTACGTTCTTGAAGGGTTTCTGCGGGAATTCCTTCGGGCAAGAATATATTTTTCGATTTATCAGGCAGTTACTTCAAAGACTTCTACAAAAATTCCTCTATGATTTACTTCAGAATTTTTTTCAGGGATTGCTTTAGAAAACTTTCTTAAATCAATGCTTGCTTACGAATACTTACAATGATTGCTTCAGGAACTCCTCCTGACATTTCTTCAAGAATTTCTTCAAACAATTATCAAGAAATCCTTCAGGAATTCCTTTGAGATTTTTTTTTGTAAGAATTTCTTCAAGCAGTCGTTCAGAAATACCATTTCGGGACCGTTCATAAAGCCATTCAAGGATTATATCATGAAACTCTTCCAGAAATCCTTCAGATGGACCTCAAGGAATTTCTCCAAGAATGATTTTAGAGATTTCTTCAAGAAGGAATCTTGCAGTAGTTCCTCATGGAAAATATATTTGATGATTTTTTGAGATTTTTGAAGCCATACCCGAATGGATCCTTGGGAGATTTTTCAAAGAAATTTGAATGTATTCCCGAAAGGAACTTTTGTAGAAATGTTTGTAGAATTGTTTGTAGAAATTTCTAAAAAAAATCTTTAAGAATCGCCTAGATGAATTCTAAGATGTATTAGAAAAGAATCATTGGGTTGATTTTGAAGGTATATTTGATGATGTTCTGGAAAGATTACTACAGTACTATAAAGTAGTACTAGAAGTATAGGAGTACTATGAGTAATTACTTAAAGGATTCCTGAAAAAAAATCTGTAAGCAAAGGGATTTTTGGAAGAACTAATTATGAAATGCCTAGATAATTTCTCAAGAAATCAATGACGGAAACTCCAAAGAATTCCAAATTCTTTGGTGCAAATAAAAAAAAACAAAACTTTTTAAAAATTTCCTATATATTTCCTTGGAGGAATTTCCGCAGGAGGCCTTGGGCGAATTTCTGTAAGACACCCTGAGGAAATTTGTGCAGGAATTCTTTAGGAATGAATGTGTTTATCCTTGTAGGGCTATCTGAAGAAAAACTTCGAGAAATCCATGAACGAATCTTTATACGTAACTTGAAAAACAAAACCCTTGTTGAAAAGATTAAATTTTTACTGGATTTTCGTAAAAGATTCTTGAACGAATTGTGAAAAAGGACTTAAAAACATTGCCTAAGGAATCTTTGAATGATTTTCTACAGAAATTATTAGAGGCATTTCTGAGGAAATCCCTGCAGGTATGATTACTAAAGAAATGCTTGAACAAATTCTTAAGATATCCTTGAAAGGACTTCCAAGAAAAATCGTATGAGGCAGTGCAAAAAGAACCCTTGAAGAAGTTTCTAAAAAAAATCTTGAAGGAACTCCAAAGTATTCCTCTGAAAAAATGCTGAAGAGAACATGTGGGAATCGTTTGTGGATATCTTTAAGAAACTCTTTATAGAGTTCTTGGGATTACATAATTCTGAAAAAAAAATCCTTCAAGGAATTGAAGAAGAAGTTTCCCAAGGAATCGCTGTAGCAACTTTCGCAGAAAATCTTCGAGGAATTTGTAAAGAAGTCCTTGAAGTATTTCCCAGATGAATCGTAACTTCTATGCCAATCCCCACGGGAATTGATTGGGTAATTCATTTGGCATTTTTTTGGTAATTTATTCGGCGAATTTTCTGTGAGTTACCTGGAAAAAAGTTTCAAATATCTTTTGGCGGTTTTTTTTGGCAAATTCTTGAGAAATGCTTTGATTGGATTTGATCCGAAAGTTCCTATAAGAGAATTCTTGGAATTTTCTCTGCAAATGTTTTTGAAAACTATTTCGGCATAACTCTTTTGGAATTTCTCGGCAATAATATTCAAAGTTGAATTAGGTTATTATTTTTGCAAATATCTCTGACAGAACTTTTTGAAATTCTTTGGGTTTGGAAATTTATTACGGGATTCAGCAATTTCTCTTAAAGTTCTACCAGCAGTCCCTTTGCTCATATACCTGACAATTACTTTTGTAATTCTTTCAATAGCACAGCGTAACAAAAATTAACTTTTGGTCTGTCTCAAGAACAAACTAATGTGTCTCTGACAGATTTTGGGCCGCGGTTATGTTAGGTACCATACAAACCACCCCTAAAAATTAAATAACATAAAATGCTTAAATCTTTCAAATTTGATTTGATAAAACGAAATATTTTGCATGAGTCGTAAATATAGATGTCAATTAACCATTTTACCTTTTAATTGCTTAAAAAATATTTCCATGCTTAACGGCTTGCAGTCAAAAAAGCCCAAAATCGCATATTTTGCCCTATAAATTGAGGTATAGCTCAAAGTTGTGGCGTCCTGAAACAAATCTGAGCCCGGATTCGGATTCAGCGGCCTAAAACCTGTCAGAGACACATACAGGTACTTTGAAAACTAATTAGTCGATTCGTTTGTAAATTTAAGTGGCAACTTTTAAAAGCTTCTTTGGTAATTCCTCTGTAAATTTCTTCTGATAATTCTTTATTAAATTCCATCTGTTATAAGTTTTGATGTTCTATGAGATACATCTTTGCAAATTAAAAATAAATCCACGAATTTACAACGGAACGGCTGAGAAAAAGCTCAAGAGAATTACCAAAAGAATTTCCAAAAAAATAAGATGATTACCAGAAGAGATCACAAACAATTTCCTTAAAATGTATGAAGAAATTTCTATAGAATTTCTAGGAGGAATTTCTGTGAGAATATTGAAAGAATTCTTATATTTTTTTATTTGAGTTTCTAAAGTATTCATTGGAGGAATTGATGAATCCTTGAATAGGCTTATTAGAGGAATTTCTAAAAAAAAAATCTAACAAAAACACTCACTGCATCCCCTGGAGGAACTCCTATGGAATTTCTTGGAGGAATTTGTGTAAATCAGTTTAGGAATGAATGAATGAAATCAATTTAAGAAACTCTAAGAGAATACAGTCTGGATTCGCTGGTTGGGTCACGACTGCGCCCCGATTATCGAATCGTGTTCGTTCGTTGGGGCAACTGACAACTGATCAAAATGATCTAGACACACGCAAGTGACAAGAAAGACGTCATGAAACACTCACATACTTGCGCAAACGTTCTGTATACAGGAGCTGTGATGCGACGGCAGTCAGACGTCAAACTCGTTCTGACATTGACAGTGCTTTTTAGTTGGGTTTTGCCCCAACCAGTGAACATTCAACCATCGAGACAGCTCATCCAACGAGCTCTCAACGAACGAATCGTCACTGTACTTAAATAAAATCTGAACGAATCTTCGGGCAAATCGCAAGAGAATTACTAAAGAAATCTCTGGAAAAAATCCTGAAGGAATTTTGGGAGCAATTTCTAAAGGCTTCTTTAAAGGAAATCCTTTAGAATTTTGAATAACCTTAGAACATTTCCTAAATCCTTGGAGAGACTTCTGGAGAAGTTATTTGTTTTGATAAGATAGGGTATCTGTTCCTTTACTATTTAGCCATTTACGCTGCCATTTTTATCCCACTCAAAACAATGGAACGAAGCGTTTTTGTTCTGTTTCTTATTTTTGTATATTTTTTAGAAGTGAGCACGGATTATATAAAAAAAATAACGTAATAATTCTGGAGGAATCAATCATAAATTCTGAAGAGATAGATTTTTTTTTGAAAAGTAGCCAGAGGAATACTAGCAAAAACTCCTGAAGGAACTCTTGAAAAAACTCCTAGAGTTGGTGGATATTGAAAAATTCGTTAGAGGAAGTCCAGAAGGATTTTTCGAAAGAATTCCTACAGAACTCCTACAAAAGTTCATCTAAAAATTTAATTTAATTAATTTAATTTTATTAATTTAATTTTTTCAGTAGGAATCCTTGGAGATTTTGTTTAAATAATGGAGAAATCCGATGACGAATCTCTTAGTAAAACATTAGAGAAACTTCTTGAAGAATCCTTGAAGATTTTTTTTTTTGGAAAAGGAAATGCTTGAGGAAATTCCAAGCTTAACTATTGGAGAAATATCTAAAAGAGTTATTTGAGGGAAGAATTGAGAAATACTTGAAGAATCTATGAAGAAATACTTGACTTTCGTGGAAAATCACCAAAGGAATATTAAGAGGATTCTCTGAAAGAAACGGAAGAATATTTAAAGAAACCCTAGAAGGGCTTCTCTTCCTCTGAGGGAATCCCGATGTAATTTCTTGGAAGAATACCTGGTTCTAAATGAATCATTGCTGATTTTTTGTAGCATTTTTTCTGGAATTTGAAAGAATTCTTTAGATGATCTTCTAGATGAATCCTCAGAGAATAATTGATAGATTCTTGAACTAATATTTCGAGAAATACTCAATGAAGCCTTTGCAATAATCTTTCGAATTACTCTGTAGTATTTTGAGAACATTCCTGCATGTCTGAGGTGAACCAGCCAAGGGACTGAAAGCCTCATTAATAAGGCTAATTATAATCATATCATTCCTGAAGGAGTGCTTTTAGAGGAATACTGAATGATATCCTTGCATTTACAACTTAAAAGTTTCTTGAATACAAATTATTCTTCAAGAAAAATTTCTTAAAGAAAAAAGTAAAGCAATCTTTGAAAGCGTTTATATATGATTATTTGGTGAAATTTCTAAATAAATTGTTAAAACACTTTCAGCATAATGTATAGATTTATCATTGTAAACATAGGCGCCAACTTGTGACGTAGTTGGGGGGGCGAAGCTCTCCAAAATTGGACTATATTCATCTTTTTTCAGCTCAATGCACTAGTTTTCACGTGAATATGCCTAAACAAGATGAATTGGGTCGATATTTTTCGAATTTCATTGATTTTGAGAGGCTTTGCCCCCCCAACTACGTCACAAGTTGGCGCGTATGATTGTAAAATATGTACATATTATGTAATTTTCATGGGGGCCTACCAATTTGCTTCCGCACCGGGCCCCCAAATTCCTAGCTACGCCACTGCTCAAAGGTGCTGGCCACAGTATTCTGTTTATCAATATGTTTCAGTATTGCTTTCCCTAATAAGTACGTTTCGTCACAATTGGTGTCGGCGCAAAATTTTGTCTCAAGATTTCGTGTCCATAGTATCAAAAGCAAGTAACATTTTATATTGGTTCACCAGTCCTCTTAATTGCGAGGTGACGCAAGATATCTTTGGTTCAATAAGGCATTCTCTAATTTCCTATAAGGAATTTTCAAGGTTTCACCATTCCTCCAAACTGTGAGGTGGCACAATTCTGTGAATATATGTTTTGTGTATGCTCAAGGTTACATAGATTGCTACGCTTACCAAAGTGAATCCTGATTTATGTAACTATAAATCTAACAAAAACTCCTTCCCGTGACAACTGTGGAGGGCACAGTAGTATATACAACCTCTAGTAGCAACGGTTGTCCAACTAACATTCCTTCCCTTCCCCGGTTGACCGTAAGGACGTGGCCGGCGCCGTTATTGACCTATTAAAATTCGAGTTCTCGGAACGTGCACATTGAAGAAGGTGTGCTAATCCCAAGGCCCATCTATTGGTTCTCTGTGCAATTCCGCTAGCTCTAGTCAATCACGGAGTAGCAACTATGAAGTGTACGGTCATCAATGCTCATGCTCATGCTCAAATCATTTTATTGCAATATTTTTTTTTATTTAAAACAAAAAATCAGAAATTTTAGTTACGATGTGAAATTGATCAGTCAGTGAAATGTCTTTGTAAGTTCTGAAAATTTATTTTCCATCTGATTTAACCACCCCAGAATGCGAAAAGCTTTGTAAAACTTATACGAGTTCAGTAATTTCTCAATTATTTAAATTTAAAGTTTAACAAATCTAAAACAAACGCCTAAAAGTATGCAATTTTCATACTAAACATGTCATTACTTTAGAAAAAGTATAATTCCATGCATAAATATAAACATTTATAGAACTTTTGATGACGAAATCAGGTTTAGCGAACACTTGGCAGCTATAAACATTCATTCGGATAGTTATTCCATGTGCGATATAGCTACGGAAACAAAAGTTTGAAAGTGTCTTTGAAATTCGCCAAACACGCAGTTTCGTAAAATAATAAACTTAATACATAAACATGTGACTTATTAGCTGTAAAACATGTAAACTCATCATTCAATAACCGTTGAGCCAGATGATGGTCGTTTTCGTCAAATTGTTCTAAGTTCAAAGCTTCATATTTGACAAATCAACTTGCCCTCACGTCGATCAATTTCACCCGAAATCACGGTACATTATGCTTTAGGAACAAGTAGAGTAACGATTTACTTTGCTTTCATCAAATTATTAGCGAAACAGAAAATCGACGAAGAAGAATCGATCAAGTCAGTAAGGGTTCTAAAGGAAATGTTTGGCGTACTAACGTATCTTACAAAAAAAAACAAGGACCTGTATTTTTATGTCAACTTTCGAAGACTATTCATGGTCTTTCTTTCTCAGTTTAAATGGATTGATTTAAATTAGTTTTCATTGGAATAAAGGTCAACTGTATTTTAATTGTTCCATGCCAACTAGTTATCCCATAAGAAACTCCTGTATTAATTCTACGAAGAGTCCCTGGAGGAATCCTAGGAAAAATTTCTGTAGGAGTAGGAATGCCTCAAGGAATCCCACGAGGAATTGCTGAAGAAATCTTAGAAGAAATTCCTGTGAGAATCCTAGGAGAAGCTCCTGAAGAAATTCCTTGAAATATTCTTGTTGGAATCCCCAGAGGATTTCTAGGAGTAATTTCTGGAGGAATCCGAGACGAACTTCCAGAAGAAATCCCAGGAAGAATTATTCATGGAACCCCAGATATGGGGTAAATTAGGTTGCCCCATATCTTCGTGTTGTGATCGTTGCATTCAGCTCAGAACTCTTTAATAACGCACCACACGATTGCATCCACCTTATGATGTTTGATTTACGAACTTATATTTCTGCCACAAGCGGCACATCATGCAACAGTTCAATCCCGCAGTAATCACAACTCGCGTGTTCTATGGACGATCCCTCGATTGTTGGTTCAGAAGTTATCAACAACGCTCTGCTGCTATGATGTTCGGTACCGCAAAACGGATGCTGTTATGTGATTTTAATGAACCGGGCGTCCCCATCCACCGCCACCGCAGAAGGGTGCCTGCCGGCCTGTAGGGGAACTGCGGCCATAACGCCCATAGGGGGCAAGTTGCGCCACCCTTGTTTTAGGCAAACCACGTTATTTTCAGTACTTTTTTCAATTGCAATTGCTAAAATAAGAATAAAAATGCTTCTTTACATTTGAGTTTTCATATTTTTAATAAAAAAATTGTACAAAAACTTCGAAAAAAGATTTTGGTTACTTTTGATGTAATTTTAGCCTGTCAAATGTATGCACTTTTTTACATCATTTAAAAGATTTTTTTTCTCGCTATCCCCACAAACTGTTTTGCACACTCCCATTATTTGTGTACCAAGCGGAAAAAGTATAGAATTTGACCCTTACAACTTTCTTACAAGGGTCCAAACTTCTGAGGCGTGTGTGGGGTAAAATGCCCACCCCTAGTTATTTACATTAAAATAGCCATTTAGATCCAAATTCTGGCACAAATTATGTAGAACACAAGTTGGAACCAAGCAACAGCACGTTTTTACTATAGATAAGTTCACTAAACACACAGCCATGCGTCATTTTGTAGTAATTATTGATAAAACAGCTCATAATGACGTTTACATGGAATTGACCCATAATTACAAGTGATCCATAATTATGTAATGACTGTATATCATTCTCGAACAATAGCGGTTGACAATAAATCAGGCGCACAAGTATATTTACACAAATTGGCATCCGGGCGTTAGCTGTGACTAGTGGCGCGTTTTACCCCGCATTAAAACAAAAATTCTGAAAATCAAACTTTTTTCAAATTTGAATTTTTTAGTAGTAAAACATAACACTGGTTTATGGTTTCTTCCATTTGGAAGGAAACATGTTGATGCTTCATGTAAGTGCCAAAAAAGTGTGTATTATGAAGTGTTTCTTGATTAAAATTGGACTCTTCCTTAACGTGGGCGTCTTACCCCCAGTTCCCCTAGGTAGGTCAGCCCCAGTCAGCGCAGAGCGCAGATCAAGCGTCAACGGGCAAGACAGTATCTCAATTAAGCCCCATAAAAAGTGTGTCTCCGTCGATATTTTTGTCGTTCAAGAAATGATAAATGAAAATTTAATTTAATAGCGCTCGTAAAAAATTAGTCACATTCTAAGTCGGGGCACAGAGCGAGCTCAGAGGCTTGAACCGGTTTTGGCGATATTGTCATCATCTGATGATGCTGATACCTTACCGAACAACGCGCTCGGTAACTGTATGAGTTTTGGCCGCGGATTTTTGACACCGGTGCGGTGCGGTGGTGCATCCAAATATCGCGCTCGATTCGTCGGCAACGAGCAACATTTTATGTCTTTTCGCGGTTTTGCCTTTCCACGGTGCTTGCTGGACCGATATTGGTTTTGGCGGAGTGCTTTGGAATCGGCGGCGTCATCATCTTTTGTGAAACGGAAAGTCTTCTGCCGACAGACCGATCGAGTTCGCGGGCGCAGCTCATTACGGGTGTCACAAATTGTGATAACGCGAACATTTGCAACAGTCGATTTCCTTCTGGCAGTATAAGTAGGATAAGAGAAAGTGGAAATAAGCGCAGACCATCAAGAGCGGTATTAAGTGGGACATAAACGTGAGATTTTTTCTACACTCGTAAAGCTGTTAGTACACAGGGTCAAATATTTGACCTAAAAGAAACAAATGCTCAAACATCTTGTTTGACTCGATCGAATTTTCATTAGTGTCAAACTGACGTTGTTTCTTGAGTTCTTTCCTTGTCGAATATTTGACCCTGTGTACTACTGGCATAAGGATGTGAAAAGATCAATTATTGTAAAAATCGGAAAAGGTCATCGATGCTTAAACTCAGCATAATCATTGCTATGTAGAGCAATTTTATTATGAGGACAGTATTTTAAAATAGGTAACTTAACAAACTGGGGATCGCGGATAGGTTTTTAAAAAGAAAGAAGGCCGAACTGAATCAATTAACTACTAAAACAAGACTGATTTTTATTTTCAATATCAAACCTGAGCTAAGTTCCCTAGCAAGGCGCACGTTGACACGTTCTGCTGGTCGTGCGGTTCGTCGTCGCAGGTGCTGTTGTGCATCCAATCGATCGGTGGAGTTCAATCTGGTTAAGGAGCTGAGCTATCAGAATACGTATCGTATGATGGTTCGATGGTGGTGTTGATGGTGCAATAATTAGTCGGGCCGAGAATGATGATGCGCTGCTAGAAATGTACGATCGTTGCCATGCGTTGTCGTCAGGTATGGCTGGAGGTCCTCGTATGCTGAGTTGGCGATACTGGTGAACTTAGAATATGAATCGTGGCTGGGGTTTGGGTGTTAAGTGGTTCTCGTTAGGTGTTGTTGGGGAACCTCTTGTTAACTGGTATATAATGAATGCAATTCTTATGAAACGCTTGCCATTTAATTTACGTCGAAAATGAAGAAAATTATATTTAACTCTTGACTTAAAATGTATCCTGGCGTTATCTGTACCTACTTTACCGATCAGGCTATGGCCGGGGTGGCCTCTGCTGTACCATGGTCCACCCACTTAGCTCGCTGGGCTCCACGTCTTCTTGTGACCGGTACAATGGATGACTCTCGAGAACCATTTTAGTCGGGTTGCTATTCGACATCCGCCCACCATAGCCTCCCGATTTTCGCGGTATGGACGATGGTTGGTTCTCTCAGCAGCTGATGCAGCTCGTGGTTCATTCGCCTTATCCAAGTCCCGTCTCCATCTGCACTCCGCCGTAGATGGTACGCAACACCTTCCGTTCGAAAACTCCAAGGGCGCGTTGGTCCTCTGCACGTAGGGTCCATGTTTCGTGCCCATAGAGGACGACCGGTCTAATCAACGTTTTGTAGATGTAACCATCTACAAAACGTTGATTAGACCGGTCGTCCTCTATGGGCACGAAACATGGACCCTACGTGCAGAGGACCAATGCGCCTTTGGTCTTCGTGTTACGGCAACTTTATTCGATCGTAGAGTTCTGCGGAGTCCAAAGTAAGCACGATTTCCTGCCACAATGCGCCTCTGAATTTCTCTGCTGGTGTCATTGTCGGCGGTCACCAGTGAGCCCAAGTACACGAATTGTTCAACCGCCTCGATTTCACCACCGTCGATAAAAATTCGGGGTGGCGGGCGCGGTGATTCCTCCCTGGAGCCCTTTGCCATCATGTACTTTATCTTCGACATATTAATGACTAATCTGATTCGCCTGGCTTCACGCTTTAGTCGGATGTACGTTTCCGCCATCGTCTCAAATTTACGAGCAATAATATCAATATCATCAGCGAAACCAAGCAGCTGAACGGACTTCGTGAAAATCTAAAGGAATGTTGAACAGCAAGCACGAAATACAATCACCTTGCCGTAACCCTCTGCGAGATTCGAAGGGACTCGAGAGTGTCTCTCATACTCGAACTACGCACATCACTCGATCCATCGTCGCCTTGATCAACCGTGTCAGTTTATCCCGGAATCCGCATTCGTGCATACTCTGCCATAGCTGGTGTCGATCGATTGTATCATACGCCGATTTGAAATCGATGAACGAGTGATGTGTGGGCACGTTGTATTCGCGGCATTTCTGCAACACCTGGCGGATGGCGAACATCTGGTCCGTTGTAGCGCGTTCACCCATGAATCCAGCCTGATATTGCCCCACGAACTCTCTTGCAATCGGTGATAGTCAGCGGCATAAAATTTGAGAGAGTATCTTGTAGGCAGCGCTTAGTAGTGTGATCGCGCGGTAGTTCCCGCAATCCAACTTGTTGCCCTTTTTGTAGATGGGATACACGATACCTTTTGCTGTCTGTTCGAGTCCGTATGAAGTTGATCATCAATATTAACTTCTTTTCTCGATCAGCCTAGATAGCTGTGTAGTGTCGGTAGCGATTGTCTCAATTGGCTAAGAATAACACTACGGACCGCCTGTTCCGGTGGTAAGAATCCACCAACAGGTGACCCCTAATTCATGGTGTGATGCGGCTTTATGCTTACCGTGCCTAGGAATGAATGGCTAGGGGGGGTCTAATAAAAACCTAACCGCTAACGGAGCCTGTGGAGTACCAGGGCGCCCTCCACAGTATGTAGCCCTTACTGCGCTAACCGGAGCAATGGTGCAGTGGACCTTGTGTTTCTCCGAGACAATCAGCTGCCCTTCTTTAGTCTCACTTGAGGCTAAATAAGGGCGGGATTATGAAGATGTTGTTAATTAATTTAAATTTTCACCTATATGGTTTCGCATTATGCGATTTACACAGTGTATTCTGTGTATCCTCGCCTTCGGCGTTTTCCAATCGATACCGATTTGGTTTTATTGTTGCTGTTCTTTGTTGTGCTGTTGTTGCGAAGAGTTTAAACTTACCTAGTTTGGGTAGTGGCTACGGTTAGGATAGCTCAGATCAATCTTCAGCATAAAAGAACAGCAACGATCAATCTTTGCAGACTTATGCAAAATGGTACAGCCCAAGTGGCCTTGGTACAAGAACCTTACTTTCGTAAGGGAAATTTCTATCTAGGAAACCTTGTGAACCCGGTGTTTGCCACTTTCAGTAAACATGAAATGGCAAACTCGCGTGTCATGCCTCGAGCCTGTGTGCTTGTCAACAACGCAATAGTTGCTACACTCATCTCTGAACAAACCACCAGAGATGTATGTGCTAACACAATTGATGTATCTGTTGGAAACCTCAACAGGAAATACGTCTATTGTTCTGTGTATTTACCGCATGATGAACCATCCCCTACGGATGCTTTCAAACAAGCCATCGCATACTGCACTTCAAAAGGCCTTCCGCTAATTGTTGGCAGTGATGCTAATGCTCACCACATCATCTGGGGCAGCTCAGACATTAACTTGAGAGGCTCCAGTTTGATGGAGCACTTAAGTAGTACAGATATTGCATTACTTAACATAGGCAACCGCCCAACCTTCATGGTATCTGCTAGAGAGGAAGTGTTAGATATAACGCTTTGCTCTAGCAGAATTAGTCACGAGCTGACCAATTGGCATGTGTCAGATGAAGAATCTTTATCTGACCATCGCTATATCTTTTTTGAACATTTAAATGTTACTTCGCAAACATTGCGTTTCAGGAATCCTCGGTCAACAAACTGGGATCTTTAAACAGATTTGGTTGCAGCCAAATTTCATGGATATTCACCATCCATTGACACTCCAAGTGATTTAGATGATGCCGTTGATACTACAACGACCTTCATCATGGAAGCTTTTGAAGAAGCATGCCCTCTACGGTCTGTGAAGATCACAAGAGGAACCCCTTGGTGGAACTCTGATCTGGCGAAACTCAGGAAACAATGTAGAAAGAGTTGGAACAGACGACGTTCGGCTGGTTCGGAGGCTTTCAGGTCGGCTCGCAAGGTCTACAGGAAAGCTCTCCGGTCTGCTGAACGATCCGGCTGGAAAAACCTTTGTACAAATGTTTCCAGCTTGAGTGAAGTCAGTCGGTTAAACAAAATCCTTGCGAAATCTAAGGATTTCCGGGTGAACGAACTTCGTTTGCCAAATGGCGATCTGACTTCCTCTGATAAGGAAGTTCTGGAATGCTTATTCAGCACACACTTCCCTGGATGTGTGGATTTTACATCTTCGGATGATCCTGATGTCTTTTCTTGTAGTTATGATTCTTTAGCTTCGGCTCGAAGTATTGTAACTATAGAATCGATTGAGTGGGCTCTTAATAGCTTTGCTCCTTTCAAATTTCCTGGGGCAGATGGGATTTATCCTATTTTGCTTCAGAAGGGATTTGATTATTTCAAACATGTTTTGAAACAACTACTTGTTTGCAGTTTTGCTACAGGGTATATTCCCAAATCCTGGAGGGATATTACTGTGAAGTTTATTCCGAAAGTGGGTCGTGCGTCGTACGAAGAAGCAAAGAGTTTCAGACCTATCAGTTTGACCTCTTTTCTTCTGAAATGCTTAGAACGCATTGTGGATCATCACATCCGTGATGTTCAACTGGCCAACGTGCCTCTTCATGTGAACCAACATGCCTACCAATCTGGTAAGTCCACTGTGACTCTTTTACACAAGGTTGTTTACGATATCGAGAAAGCATTCGCTCAAAAGCAATCTTGTTTGGGTGTTTTCTTAGATATCGAGGGTGCCTTTGACAACGTGCCTTTCGATGCCATATTGGAAGCCACAGGGAGTCATGGTATATCTTCAATGATTTCCAATTGGATTCACCAAATGCTCAAAAACCGATATCTCTTCTCGACATTGCGTCTAGCAGGGATTAGGAAATTGAGTGTTTGTGGATGCCCCCAAGGGGGAGTCTTATCACCGCTTTTGTGGAATCTCGTAGCAGATACGCTATTGAGGCAACTCAATAATAGCGGTTTTCCTACTTATGGTTTTGCCGACGACTATCTAACATTGTTAGTTGGTATGTGCATCAGCACCCTTTTCGACCTGATGCAAAACGCCCTTCAGGTAGTTGAGGGTTGGTGTCGCCAATATGGCCTTTCGGTTAATCCGAGTAAAACATCTATTGTTCTTTTCACGGAAAGGTGAAACCGTAATGGCGTTCGACCCTTGCGTCTCTTTGATTCTGAAATCGATGTGACTGAACAGGTAAAGAGCGTTGGAGTCATTCTTGATTCCAAGCTTTCCTGGACACCTCACATTGAGTTCAGAAGTAAGAAAGCTTGTATGGCCTTCGGGCAATGCCGGCGTACTTTTGGTACAACTTGGGGTCTAAAACCCAAGTATATCAAATGGATCTACACAACTGTTGTTCGGCCAATATTGGCTTATGGATGTCTTGTGTGGTGGCAAAAGGGTGAAGTGAGAACGGTCCAATCAAAATTAGGCCATCTCCAAAGGATGTGCTTAATGGCGATGTCTGGAGCGTTCTCTTCAACTCCCACGGCAGCGCTCGAAGTTCTCTTTGACGTTGCCCCACTACACATTCATCTCAAACAAGAAGCCCTTTCTTGCACTTACCGGTTACGGGTACTCGGTCTACTAGAGGAAACTCCTGTGAACCGCACATCAACACACACCTCGTTGTTTCCACTTTTGGTGAATTGGGACAAAATTGTCCTTGCTCCAAGTGATCTTACAATTGCTTGTAATTTTCCATATAGGACATTTTCCACGAAATTCCCTTCCCGGGAAGAGTGGACATCTGGTTATCTGGAACGAAGTATTTCAGACGGCATCGTATGTTACACTGATGGCTCCCTTCTCGAAGGTCGAGCAGGTGTTTATTCTCGTGAGCTAAGGCTGTATCAGTCTTACTCACTTGGTAGACACTGCACCGTTTTTCAGGCCGAAATCTTTGCTCTTATGTGCGGAGTGCAATCAGCACTTCAGCAGCACGTAATGGGCAAAGTAATATACTTCTGTTCAGATAGCCAGGCTGCTATTAAAGCACTTGCTTCGGCCAATTCCAGGTCGAAGATAGTTATCGCTTGTCGAACTCAAATCGAGGAGCTGAGTTCAGCAAACGCTGTTCACCTTGTATGGGTACCTGGCCATTCTTCCATCGCTGGAAATGAATTGGCTGATGAGTTAGCTCGCTCTGGAGCATTACATGACTTCATTGGCCCTGAGCTAGCTATTCCGATATCGAAGTGTTGGATTAAGCTTCAGATTCACACCTGGGCTGTCACTCAACACAGACAATATTGGAATAGTTTGGAGTCATGTCGTCAAACCAAATTGTATAGTGCTGAGCCATCTCTACGGGTGGCGAAGTATCTAACTAATCTGTCTAAGCAGAATTGCAGTATGCTGGTCAAAGCATTGACTGGCCACATGGCGAATATTCAGCAAGCTGATTCATTTGCCTGTGATAGCTGTGAATCCGATTATGGAACTTCGTATCATTTGATACAGGGGATGGCCAAAATGTTTGGGATAGGCAACTTTTTTTTCTCTCACAAAAAAGTTTAACATGCAATAACTTTTCATAGAGTGCATCAAAAAATCTCAAATTTTGACTGTTTGTCAACCTATTATATGTGCATCGTTGGTACAAATTTGGGCTCGATTGATTATTCTTTCGCAAAGTTAGAACCGTTCGGGTAAAACACTATTTTTTAGACAACTCATTTTTGAGCTGTCATATCTCGGAAATCAGTGAACCGAATTGAATGAAATTTTGTACGTACACTAACAATATATAAATGCTTCTCAAACCATTAAAGCATAGATACTTTTTGAACGTTGAAAAAAGTTATTTTGGATAAACATTTTTTGGATTTTTTTCGAAAAAATGTAATTTTTTTACATCAATGCCAATAAATTTTAGTGCTGATATACAAAGATTTTCCACTTCTGATCTCAAGTTATCTCCAATCAGAAATATTAGAGCTTATTTCGATTGAAGGAAGAATACATTTAGTAATTTTTGTGTGGTATTGTAAAATTGACTTATTTTCCTCTAAATAGGTAAAAATTTCAACCCGGTATAACTCAATTAGCCGTGAGAAAATATTACATTTTTTAACGTTGTATTTAGTATCAATATATTGTTGATAAACGTTAAAAAATTCATTCAATTCGGTTCACTACTTTCCGAGATATGACAGCTCAAAAATAAGTTTTCTAAAAAATAGTGTTTTACCCGAACGGTTCTAACTTCGCGAAAAATTATTCAATCGAGTCCAAATTTGTACCAATGATGCACATATAATAGTTTGATAAACAGTCAAAATTTGAGATTTTTTGATGCACTCTATGAAAAGTTATCGCATGTTGAACTTTTTTGTGAGAAAAAAAAAGTTGCCTATCCCAAACATTGTGGCCATCCCCTGTATGTAACTGTCCAGTTTTCGCGCAACTGCGTTTCCGAGTATTCGGTAAACACTTATTAAGTGAAACTGACTTCAGAAACCTGAATCTTCAGGATATTCTGTTGTTCTTAACCCGCTGTGGTAAAGAGCTATAGGCTCTCTTTCACTTTATGCGTTATTACAGTGCCCTTTTCAGGGCGCTGTTTAAACCCATTGTGGTACGCTTGTGCGTTAGTATCCTCTTCCAGGGTATTTTTCCTATTTCCCTACCTGTCCCTATCCCCATCCAAATCCCTTTTCCTTCCTTTTCCCTCAGGTAGATGATGGAATAGGCTGTTATTTTGGCGATGGCACAAATGTCACAAATGGAGGATAACGTGCCTCTGGAGCCGGCCTTCTGATACCTGATACCTGCCCTTTTTGTAGATGGGACATACGATACCTTCCATCCACTCCTCCGGTTATACTTCCTCCTCCCAAATCTTGGTAATGACTCAGTGTAGTGCTTTCACCAGTGCTTCTCCACCATATTTTAGAAGCTCGCTTGGTAGTTGATCTGCTCCAGCGTTGTTGTTGTTTTTCAACCGGCCAACCTGTGGCCAACCGGCGTTATTTGTGGATTGTTTGTATTCAATTGGGAGAAAGCCAGTTTTAACATAATTTGTCTAACATCTCTACCATAGATCGCATGTTTGTCCCATACGCATACGAAAATTAATCAAAGATGGGACTGATATGCGTTTCACGGCAGTATACAGTGTGTATTTACGTCCACGAAAACACCAAACCAAAACAAAGTTACCGCTTCGAACCGTGCCTTCCGTATTCGATCGCTTCGCCGGAACTAATAAGCCCGAGTGCGGGATCTGTCATCTTGGCGGCAATTTCTTCCAATTTGTTCGCTTCCAGGTTCCAGTTTTACACTCCACTGCCAAGTGGCGGCATCCGACGCTTTGTTTTTCTCTCTGAATGCTCCCCAACTCCGGGAGGAAATTACGATTCTCCCGTATGCCCGCGGGTTCTGTACCTCCCGACTGAGCTGCGTTAGCCCTACGCGACGCCCAAGAGCTCCGTGCGCAGCCGGCGAACTGTGCTTCCTCCGATTGATTCCAATAAATTAATTTGTTTCCATCGTTTCAAGCTACTCTGCTGGTGCTGCTGCGTCATCGCCGCCGTTGTCGTCATCATCGTTTGCTCGTTTCGATGGACTGTGGACAGACGCCGAAGAGAGTCAATGACACCACCGGGGAGTCGGTCGTCGTAATGGTGCGCATCGCTTGCAATACTTTGCATCTTTTCTGTTCTGATGAACGGACACCGGGAACGATTGTCGACGGTTGGGTGTTAATTGACCAGATCTCCGAGCGGACAAGTTGACAAAAGCGTTTTTCTCTTCAATCATTCGCTTCGCGGGATGTCCGCAGGGTTTGGGATCGGCTCGAGGGTGGAAACGATACTCTATTAAGAGATTCTTCGTTGGAGAGCATGGATTCTGTTTGAGACAGAACTTCTTTCGGGATATGGGAGGCAGAGATGGACCACAGAGGCCAATAACTATGTTTACCAATTAGCGTATTGGTGTGAATGATAATGAGATGTAGTTTGTGGTGCCTTTAGAGTTTATTTCTCGTTTTTGTGAGTGGATGTCTACATCTCTCACAATTCATTCAATCATGATCATCAACATTCATTTCTGTTTATATGTAGGGAAAACCCCGGCTTAGATTGTTTTTCAAACTAATAGGGTAAAAACACTTGGCTTCGCCCCCCTAAAATTCTGCTCTAATCTTCGCCACTTCATACATAAAAAAATGGAATTTGTATGAAAGACCGAAGACTAGAGCAGTGGCGAAGTCTATTGCTTTTACCCTATTAGGTGTAAGAAGGGGAAGAATGAGAACCTAAGTACAGGCAACTTCAAAGAGAACTTCGAGTACTGCCGTTGGAGTTGAAGAAGACGCTCCAGACATCACCATTAAGTACATCCTTTGGAGATAGTATAATTTTTAAAGGATCGTTCTCACTTCCCCTTTTGCCACCACACAAGACATTCATAGGCCAATATTGGTCGAACAAAAGATATGTAAATCCATTTGATATGCTTGGTTTTTAGACCCTAAGTTGTACCAAAGGTTCGCCGGCATTGCCCGAAAGCCATACAAGCTTTTTTGATTCTGAACTCAATATGAGGTGTCCAAGAGAGCTTGGAATCAAGAATAACTCCAACGTACTTTACCTGATCAGTCACACTGATTTCAGGATCAAAGATACGCAAAGGTCGAACGCCATCACGGTTTCGCCTTTCCGTGAAAAGAACAATAGATGTGTTACCGAAAGACCATATTGGCGACACCAACCCTCAACAACCTGGAGAGCGCTCTGCATCAGGTTGAAAAGAGTGCTGATGCACATACCGACTAACATTGTTAGGTAGTCGTCGGCAAAACTATACATATTTAGGAAAACCGTTATTACCCTAGTCGCATTTTTTCAGTTAAATAGACTAGAAAAGGTTCTTATAATTATCAAAAAACTAAAATAAAACAAACCTCTACACAAGACCTTGTCATCAATATGTTACTTGGGTACTATTGAGTTGTCTAATTAGCGTAACTGCTACGAGGTTCCACAAAAGCGGTGCCAAGACTCTTAGGCTGATACAAATTATATTTTGACTTTTTGTCTCCCCCCCCTTCAAAAATTTTTGGCTGGATTTTGCATTTTGAGGGGGCAGACAAAAAAATATTTATCAAAATATCGGGTTTTGCTAAAAATTCTTTAACAAATCCGATGAGTTTTTAATATTTTTCAGATTAAATGCTTTATTATTTTTATCCCCCCCCCCCTCGACCAGCCAAAGAGCGGTGGGACAAAAAGTGAAATAAATATTTGTAACGGCCTTATTGGAGGCATCCACAAACACTTAATTTCGTAATCGTTGATTGATGCAATATTTTTATGGTATACATTTTCCAAATGGAAGAGAGCGTGCCTCAGGAGTCGACCTACTGATGATCTCGTGCGGCTTTCAATATGGCATCGAAAGGCACTCTCGATGTTTAAGAAAACACCCAAGCAGGATTGCTTTTGAGCGTATGCCTTTACAATATCGTAAACAACCTTGTGTACAAGAGTCACAGTTGACTTTCCAGATTGGTAAGCATATTGGTTCACATGAAGAGGCTCGCTTGTCGGATGTACATCACGGATGTGATGATCTACAATGCGTTCTTAGCATTTCAGAAAAAAAGAGGTCAAATTAAATGACCTGAAACTCTTGAGATGACGCATGACCGACTTTCGGAATGAACTTTACGATAATATCCCGCCAAGATTTGGAAATATACCCTGCAGCAAAACTGCTTACAAGTAGTTTTTACAAATCATCTTTGAAATATTTAAATCCCGTCTGAATCAAAATAGGATAAATTCTATCTACCCCAAGAAATTTAGTTACAACACTCCGGGCCAAAGACAGAGAATTATAACGACAGGAAGAGACACCAGGTGCATCCGAAGATGATCCACATCCGGGGTAGTATGTGCTGAATAAGCATTCCAGAACTTTCTGGATGAGGAAGTGAAATCGCCATTTAGCAACAAAGTTCGTACACTCGGAAATCCTTAGATTTCGCAAGGATTTTGTATATCCCACTACTGCCTTCACTCATTTTTTCTTTTGCTGTCTTCTATGGCTAAGATCTTAGGTGATCAATCTCGCCTTTTACCATTTTTAATCTTGTGCCATAAAATATTGGGATTTTTCTTTATTATAGAGGAAAGCATCCAACTTTTGGTAATAGTTTATAAGCACAAGCAGGGGAAGCTTTTTTTTCTTTTTTTTCTCATTCTCCTTGATGAACACAAAAGGTGGATGGAAAAGTATGCAAGTGCCTCATAACTTCCGTTCCTGCCTTTTCATGTATTTGTTTGAGCGAGAATGAGTTAGAAAAACAGAAAAGCTGCTCACGCTAGTGATCGCGAGGTTTATCTACATCTACATTTTTCTATTCTATTCTATTCTATTCTATTCTAGTGCATGCACAGTCAGTATTGAAAAGCATCCTGGAAATATCATTTTTTTCGATATTTTCTTGTCAGCATTAATGTTTGCAGCTTATCAGTGATATTATACAAATATTAAAATGGCCAGGCCCACTGTGTAGACTAACTGGGTTTGAAGGGAATCCAAACATATACGGCAATCAGATTATCTACTTATGAATAACATGATTAACGTAATGTTTTGAATTTGAAAGGAAAAAAACGGGGAAGAAACCGTACCAACCGTTTCGTTGGGAGTGACGCAACTAAGAAGGTTAATGCACACTCCGTTGTAGTTGGCGTCTTTTCTCCTGGGATAGGACATAGGTTTATAGGCCTTGTGTCCTGGATTTAGAGCCTAGGCTCAAGCGCCATTACTCGCTCTCTGAAACGAGAATAGGAGAAATGCAGGTTCCTAGACCCTTTTGAAATTGTGCGCTACGGATTGCATACAATAAATTAATATGTGTGAAACTAGCAAAGTATTAACAAGAATTTTCAACTGCATTTCTCGCACAGAATTATCAGGTACAAAAAATATGATAAAAGGAACATTCTCACCGAGTATCAACGATGAACGGCTGCAACATCCAAACACAACTTCTTATTTCTGCATAAGGAACTCCAAGTTTCACAATCTTTTTGTTATGGACAGCAAAAAGCACCACCTTCTATTGTTGTCTTTCAAACTATTTAATTTGTGCGCAATTTTTCCACAAAAAGAACACTCGCGAGTCGCGATCCTAACAACTAGAGGCGTTGAAGAACGGACGTTATGCACTCACCGAATCTTCAGCGTGAATTCATTTTTAACTGCCTTCGTGAAAAGCGAAACAAAATCCTATTTGTTTTTACAAGACGCTCAATCCTTTGCATCTTCTGGATGGGCCACCGCTGCACATAACTAGCCCAAAAACAGGTTCAACATTCACTCGCGATTCATAGTCAGGAAGGCGTAGTCCCGACCGAATAATATCTTAATCGACATTACGACCGCCGAAATTAAAACTTAACGGATACATGACAGAAAAGCTTAATTTTCATTTCCTAAACACTATTAATATCCAACCAAATGGTACCAAGCCATTTCACTTCAACCCATTCGGAAATCACACGGCAACAAGAAAACGCGTGACAGAAAATATGAAGCTCCTCGCGAGGTTTGTCAACATTTTTTCATCAAAACAAACCAACTCTACTGAAATCCATAAAGAAAGCCTTTGGATCATTTCTGAATAAATTCGTGGAGAAATTTCAAAAGCAAATCCTTGAACTCCTAAAGTTGTGAAAGACGGACCCGGTTTAGGGTGGTGCTTCGAATCCAAAATTGAAAATCCAAATCGAAATTCTATTCTGCAGAGTTGTAACTTGTTCTGTAGCTTAGTTGGTTAAAGCGCCGGATTAGCGATAACGGAGTCGTGGGTTCGAATCCCACCAAAACAAGTGGTAATTTTTTCACAAATTTATCTCTCAATTTGCCAATTAAACGTACTTTGCCTAAAATACTTCAAGTTTTTACGTCTATTTCAGACATACTAGCCGACTGGCATAGCCGGAAAAGGGCAATAAAATCATTGTCCTTGAACTCCTGTTGACATATTTGAAAGAATTCTTGACTGAATTCCCAAACGAATATCTGGAGAAATCCCTTGCGAGTATTCCGGTGGAATCCCTGAAAAAGCTGTAGGAGCATTTTTAGAATTATTCTCAGAAAAGCCCCAAATAAAAGGCCTGTTCGATTTTTACGGGAATTCACAAGAATCTGGAAAGAAACAAACAAATAAATCAAATCAAATGTTCCTATTAAAATGCCTCGATATGTTCCTTTAACATTTTCTGGAGAAAGGTTCTGGGGGGGGGGGGGGGGGCTCATGGTCTCCCAGGTGAACGTCACGAGGATTTCAGAGGTGTATAAAACGTTTCAAAGCGTTTCAAAGTGTTTCAAGGTGTTTCAGGAGGTTTCGGAGGCGTTCGAAAGAGAAGACAAATCGTTCTATGTTGGTCATTCAAAATACGATTCGCTAGGGTTCAACTGCTCAGAGAGATTGATTATGGCTAGTGAGTTACCTGAGTTGATTATGTATTATAGTGTAGATGTGTTGAGATCAACAAACAGATCGCACTGACGCTGGGATTTCTATTCGGTTATTAGTTTGATCTTGCAGACGGCGTACCATGGAACGGAACCGAAGTTATGGCATCGTGGTGTTGAACGAAAAATACGATCGAATAACAAGTGTCTGTGATCCAGAGCTATTCTACTCGAACCACATATACAGGATTGTCATTTATCTATGTTCATTCACAAAGGAAAAGATCGTTCGTTATTTGTAGCGCCTGCAAACCATACCACAAACCATCACCAGGTTACAAAGCTGTTTCTTAGGACAAATATTTGGACAGTAGCCCAGAATGAGCAGCGGATCCACAAACAACCAAAGGAATATGAACATAAATGTAGAATGAAAGTACGCAACTGAGAATTCAGAATAGAAGTACACGGGGTGGGGTATGTTGAACATATCAAGGGAATTTCATCTAGCGTTTAGTGACTCCAGCCTTCTCTATTACGATTGACGAATAAGGGGATTAAAAGGGGAATTTGTCAGATGAGTAGCCATAAAACCCATCTTTAGTTTAAGTATAACTATTGAAGTCAAAGTCATACTATTGTTAGATTTCTTAACTATGCAAATATAAAGAAATACGATGTTAGGCGAGTCGTATCTCGGAGAGATAATCGCGAGACTTTAATGTAAGTCATTTGAAATGCGCATATCTGTAAATTCTAAAAGCTTAATAAAATTACAGTCTTGAAGCTGCTGAACTACCAAGCTGCTGTCGAGAGGTTTCCATCACTCTCGAGATAGAAACGGCCCCAACAAATGGTAGCAGAGCGTAGTGGGGGGCTACGAAGGCTCTCATGTGTGTTTCAGATTGATTTGATGGGGGGTTCAGAGGCGTTTCAAGGCGTTCCACGATGTTTTCGGGTAGTTTGAAGGGGCTTCAGAGGCACGCAGGTTAATTTCACGTAGATTTCAGAGGCGTTTCAAGGCGTTTCAATGCATTTAGGGACATTTCAGGAAGTTTTAAAGGGATTTTAGGAGGCTTCAGAACTTTCAGCTGAATTTCATGGAGATTTAATGTAAACACTCATTGATTTATACGCGTGCCCCTCATACCCCTTTGATTTATACGCGTGCCGCTGTCCGATCACTTTTGCAATTTTTTCAACGCCTTGCCATGCCCAGACCTGTGAACGAAAACATTTTATACTTTGTATACACAAAATTCAGCATATTTGTAGTTCCGTGTCAAAAATTGAGCTCAATCCATCAAAGCAAACCATAGTTACAGCATCTCAAACTTGGCTATTTTGTATGAAAATCGGCGTTTGTCCGATCAATTATGCACCACAGTGTATATCCCTGTTGATCTGCTATTGATATAACATAGGATACAACTTAGAATTTTTCGATTCACCTGACATTTTTATTGCGTAACGTTTCGAGCTTAGTGTACTATGAGCACATCCACAATTAAGGCGAAACTGGAAGCATTTTCTCATTTTTTCGGTTTTTGATTTTTTATTAAATAACGAAGCAATATTTTCAAAATCAGTTTCGTGCACATGTAGAGTATGGATCAAGGTATCTTCTGAATTTTTTTGAGGTGGAAAATGTTTTCCATTTTTGCAGAAACCATTTTTATGTGAAATTTTGTTCAAAAATGGTTTCTGCAAAAAACGAAAAACATTTTCCACTACAAAAAAAAATCAGAAGATACCTTGATCCATACTCTACATGTGCACGAAACCCGATTTTGAAAATATTGCTTCGTAATTTAATAAAAAATCAAAAACCAAAAAGTGAGGAAATGCTTCCAGTTTCGCCTTAAGCTAGAGAGTTTCTTCTGGCAAGGACTGCTCTTGACACTTGCAGCACTGGTTCTGGAAATTTCCACAAGGCTTACGAAAGTATTGTCATGTCACTTTGTTGTAGGCCTCATCCAAATGTTTCAAATTACCCACGTTGCACTCCAAATCATTACGCAATGTTGACCTTATTTTTTGTCAGTCTAGTGAATTCTCTGGCACAACCGTTCTCCTCCATGATTTTCCACAGCCCTGCACAGCCACCTTCAAGAACATTTGATTTTTGAGCAATTGAATGTCAACCTTAGCTAGAAAGAGAACTTGACTGCCATATTGTCCGCAAAAAAAGTTCATTGCCGCCGTTAGCTGCTTGCAACGATTTCGTAGAAAACCCTGTCCTCAACAGATCCCCACATTGCGTGCGGTGGAGTCGTTTCCCTCAGCCTTAGCAGCGAGTGGTCGGATTTTCAACCCATGATTCTTGTGAGAAAATGAGACCGATTCTACCGCCACGGGCAAGTTCGCTTCGCTTCCAAACTGACCTGCATGAGAATGGGGAGTCTCGCCACAAAGTTCTACACACCGCTATCCGTGCCCAGCAGCCAGCAGCGCAGTTCAGCGACGAGTACTTACCTACCTACCTACCTACAGAACAGTCAGGCTTGAAACTGAACCTAAACCCCGGTGAAGATAAACGCGAGTCAGCAGAAGCAGCAGCAGCGGAAAAAAAGTTTAGCCAACAACGAAGAATGAAATTATAAGCGCCGATATGTTTATTACATGGTTTAATTACACATACACACACCCTCGAAACAGATTTTTTCCTTGCTGCTGTTGCTGCTAAGGCTGATTCCTTCATGCTTAGCTTTGCGCATCCCATCCCATCATCGATCGACCGCCGGCCGCTTTGGATCGCATCGCATCGCCCAACGATCGTCAATGTGCTTCGAAATGGGGGAAGTGGTTCAAAATGCTGAACGCCTCGCTAAGATTAACATAAAATTTAAGGATTTTCGAGTGAATGGTACACTGTCCAGGTACCTCGGATGAACCAGTTCCATTCCGTAACATTACGTCAAGAAACGCAGCGATTAAAGTTTAGTTCAGTGTATGCGAATGCCCCAAATAGGGAGTGTTGTTACCAATTTCACTTATTATCCCACTAGTTTGCTGTCGCATTAATTATTAGAATTGAACCACTTTGCAACAATCTAGTTGAATGTGACAGCCAAATCCATCCTCCCCAATGACTCCAACCGGGGGAAGCTTCTTGGCCGCATGGCTTATGGCCTCCTTCCCATCCGGCGGCGGTGGCGGTGCGGTGGGGCGAACGGTAATAGGAGAGTTTCAGCCCAGAGAAGTCTGTCAGAGTCAGAGTCGCAGAGTGCGAAGGAGGAACGCGCCCGGATCCAGCCCAGATCAAACGGCTTCTCAAAAGACCCCACGAACGGAACGGGGAATATGATGTTGAGGATGATGATGTTGATGGTCCGCCAAGATGGAAACAACAAGCGCGGGAGAGGAGGCGACCATATAGGGACGTGGCCATTTCACGCGTGCCCCGAGCTGAAGCGATTTTTCTCCCTCATCTTGGCACCGGAGGCGAAAGAACGAGTCGAAACAATGTTTCTCGCCGGTGGTTTCTGTGCAAAAATCTTCCCATATAATTCCTGCCTCGCCTGCCTCCGCTTCGAAGGGGAGCAAATGAGTATGATTTGGGCTTGCTCGCAAATTTTTATTGGAGAAAATGTGAATGAAAGAGGAGGGAAGTTCGAAATTGTGCAAGTTGATCGTTTATCGGCAAGTGAATAATGAAATTGTTCGGGGAAACAGATGATTTGGAGTCGATGCAGCGAGGGCAATGAGAACCGTCAAAAATCGCTGATATGATGAAGAAAGGAAATCCAACTGAACCGGTTGACTCTAGTAGGAGTAGATGATCTAAGCATTCACACCGTAGCTAGTTGTTGTAGGGTTACGGACATGAATGAATCTTCACGGATTGTTATCTCATGACAGTATAATCGACTCGGCCATAAAATACACATATTGAACGGAAAAAAACCTCAGCCGCTCTTTCTAGTTATGTTGCATAGCAATGGATGAAACCTGTCTTCATCCATAGCATAAAGTCGACAAACTTTAATTTAAGGAGCTCGCTTAAGATGATCTGTAATAGTGAAAGGGTTACATACATACCGTTCCGCGGAAGTCGGTCGCTACATATAGGGTAACGGTTGAATTTTGGACCCCTAGAGGACATTAGTTTGAATTTAAGTCAAAATCAAACAGATTCAGAGGGTATTTACACATAATAATGATGTTAGTATATTCGTAAAAGCCTCCACTGTCCGTTAAAAATACCCACAAAGTCATTTCTGGTTGAAAATTTGATGAAAATAACTGATTTTTGAAGCATCAGTTTTCACTGTTTTGGACACCCCAATATATTTTGGACCCTCCTCAGTATATATTTTGGACACCCGGTGTTTAAACTCGTTTGAAACTATTTTGGAACATTTTGCCGCTTGAATATGCTGGATCACATCCTAATTACTTGATTGACAAAGGCTGATTAGACGAACATTGCGAATTTAATGCGCTAGAATGATAAACATTTTTGTTTACATTTGCAAGTTTCCTCAGCACCGCAATCTCTTTTTGTAAACATGAACGACACTCGCACGGATGACGAGATTGGCAAAAATTAATTTCAAGGCAAATAAGGATATTTCCAGTAAGGAAATGATTGCCGCCCGTGCAGAGCAATCTTATTTAGCGAATGATTCTAAAAATTTCCGTCATCCTATCATTAAACCTGTGTAAGTTGTGATAATACGACTCAGGGGGTCCAAAATATATGGGGGTCCAAATTATATTGGTTACCCTAACACTTCGTTTCGCGGGTGAACTAAAGACTTGTTTTTACTCAATCAGAAAAACTACACTTCTATTGATCGCACGGTAAATTGCAAGAAAACGATAAGAGATAGAAGTTTAATTTCAAAGAACGAATTGTAGAGTGGAACAGGGGCCACAACTTTGCCTAAGAGCCAGTTAAGGCAATAAGAGTCAAAAACATGGGAAGTTCAATAACTTCGTAACGGATGAGATTTGACCATATGCGTGGAACAATTTGTTTCATCATTTATGGTCCTCTATCACCCTTTAAAAAGTTTGCACTCAGGAACCTAACACCCTGTATTTTTTTTTTTTTTTTTTTTTTATAGAATGAGGAAACCTGTTGGTTAGCAACACCGTAGGAAAACCACATTCTGCACTACCTGACCTTGCTCCGCGGCACGCCCGTTAAGGATTACTTCGTAGAGGAGGGGGGGGGACTGTGCTTTCGCACTCTCGCTCATCTGTCAGCCATCACACTCGGCATATCTCTAGGGGGCCAACTCGACTAACTGTTGGTCGGCCCGCCATTTCCTTTGGAGGTGGAGCACGATTGTGGATACCGTGTTCGACACGACATTCCACTCGTCCACCCCCGTACACATCCTCTCAATAATGTTATCGGGAGTAGTATCCCTGCCGCATACCTCTAACATGCTCGACCTCTGCTCCGCAAAACGCGGGCACTCGAAGAGTACATGTTCCGCCGTCTCCGCCCTGTTTGCACACTCCGGGCATGAGGGTGAGTTTGCATGCCCGAACCTGTGCAGGTACCACCTAAAGCACCCATGGCCCGACAGAAATTGTGTCAGGTGAAAGTTCACTTCGCCATGGGGTCTACACGTCCACCGGGACACGCTCGGTATGAGCCTGTGTGTCCACCTACCCTTTGTTGAAGAGTCCCAGACTCTTTGCCATTTCACCATAGACGAAGTTCTGGCGTTTCGTCGCGCTCCTCTCGTACCTCTTTCATCGTAGCACTCAACATCCTCGGCCAACACCAGTGCTATCGGCATCATGCCCGCTAACACGCATACCGCGTCTTTCGAGACAGTCCGGTATGCACTGGCCACCCTGAGGCACATATTTTTTCAAAATATTTTTTTAGAGGGTAGATGTTTTCAGCAAAGTTGTAGAAAAAGTAATTTCAAGTAACTTTGCTGAAGACACCATATAGCTTGAACTTCATTTTTAGGGAGAAAATATGAAAGTTTAAAAAAACATCCTCAAAATCAGTTTTTTGAACTTTTCCATGATTGTATCGTAAAATTTCAACGTGATATGTTCTACAAATTTGTAGGTACTACTGGAATACATTATCCTGCCGAAGACACCAACTCTGTAAAATTGAAAATTGCTCCAGTAAACCAATTTTTTTGAAATTTTTTCATTATTTTCACTATTGAATATTTTTTGAATAGGCACTTTTTGGCAATCGTGCTATCAAAATTTCACTGCCTCATCATGTCCAGAATAGACCAAAAGTGACTTAACAATCGGGTCTGATAAGGCACTTTGATTTCTGATGCTATTTTAATAGTCATTTTTCAAAGGAAATATTCACAAATTTCATACAAATCATTTAATACAAACTGAAAACTCACGAAAACATTTCGACATTAATATTTGTAATTCAAAATAGTATTCTTGTTGAAATAGTCTACATTTCTAACACTGTGGTTGACTTTACATTGAATACCCGACAAAAAGTATCGCTTTTTATATGTTTAGATGAGTTAAAATCTCACTATTGAATTTTTTTGAGTAGGCACTTTTTGGCAGCCGTGCTGTCAAAATTTCTATGATTCATTATGTCCAGAATAGACCAAAATTGACTTAACAATCGGGTCTGTTAAGGCACTTTGATATCTGAAGCTATTTAAATAGTAATTTTCAAAGAAAATATTCACAAATCTCATACAACCGATATTATTTTTAGCTCACCCGAGTAGTAATTCTGAATAAAAAAAAACAAGTTAAATAAATGTAGACTATTTCAACTGTTAGTGTCATTTATTTTGAACTACAAATTTTGAAAGAGGGAAAAGCCTCTTTGAGTGATTTCCTCATCTACGAAATCTTTCTCAAAAAGGCACAAAACCTTTTTATCTTTTCAAAAAATCGTTATAATATAAACTTAAAACTAAAGGCTCCTCCGGAAAAGTATCCATAATCGAGCCGTGATCGTGATGCGGATTTGTCAAGGGATGAACCAAGGTAATATGTCTACGACGAAGGAATTTTGAAAATCATGGACAGGAATCGACCTAACGGACGCAGTTCTTGAAAACCGCAAAAAATAAATTTTAAAGAGTATCAAACAGCATAACCAATTTCAATAAAATATCTGTGAAGAATTTTCATCATGGCGTAAGATTTACAACCTAGAATATCTCTAACAGATACTGGCTGTTTCAATGTGATGTAATGTTTCACTCGTTTTATTATTATTTTTCTATTTTCAACACAAAACTTGTAAAGGCATTCATTATATTTTCGCCTTTTTAGTTTTTTAACTGAAGTTATAATGTTAACATAGCAAATGAACAGAAATGTTATCATTGTTTTAGTTAATTGATTAATGTTTGTATTTTAACATAGATATTGGGAATTACAATAAAAAATTAGATAAAAAACACAGTTTTTAAATAGTGTTAAAACTCATCTAAAAATTTAAAAAGCGATATTTTTTGTCATATATTCAATGTAAAGTCAACCACAGTGTTAGAAATGTAGACTATTTCAACAAGAATACTATTTGGATTAACAAATAATAATGTCGAAAAGTTTTCGTGAGTTTTCAGTAAATGATTTGTATGAAATTTGTGAATATTTCCTTTGAAAAATGACTATTAAAATAGCATCAGAAATCAAAGTGCCTTATCAGACCCGAATGTTAAGTCATTTTTGGTCTATTCTGGACATGATAAAGCATTGAAATTTTGATAGCACGGCTGCCAAAAAGTGCCTATTCAAAAAATATTCAACAGTGAAAATAGTGAAAAATTTTCAAAAAAATTAGTTTACTGGAGCAATTTTCAATTCTACAGAGTTGGTGTCTTCGGCAAGATAGTGTATTTCAGTAGTATCTACAAACTTGTAGAACATATCACGTTGAAATTTTACAATATAATCATGGAAAAGTTCAAAAAACTGATTTTGAGGATGTTTTTTAAAACTTTCATATTTTCTCCCTAAAAATGAAGTCCAAGCTATATGGTGTCTTCAGCAAAGTTACTTGAAATTACTTGTTTTACAACTTTGCTGAAGACATCTACCCTCTAAAAAAATATTTTGAAAAAATATTTTTTTGCTCGGGTTCACCCTATAGTTTTACCATACAGTGAATATGCATAAAAATAGAGAAGATTTTTCTGAACACATCTTCCAAAGACACCTATATGCTAAAATGTCATCTAACGGCTCTTAGAGGTTTCGATCGTCTTTTTTCAGAATGATCCCACTGTGCGGCGGCGCCATACCGTAGTATGGACACCGCGACTGACGCGAGCAGCTTCCGCTTACTCGAGACAACTGCCGAACTGTTTGACATCATCCTAGACAATGCCATAACCGCTACACTCGCCCTCTTACAAGCATACTCGACATGACTACTGAAGCTCAACTTGTCGTCGACCATGACTCCAAGGAGCTTCAGTGAGCGACAGGACTCGATCGAGCACCCGCCCGTGGTGACCACTGCCTGCTGTGCAGACTGGCGGTTGTTCACCACCACCACCTCTGTCTTGTGGTGTGCGAGTGTCAGTTGCCTCGACCTCATCCAGCCCTCCACTATGTCAATCGCATGCGCTGCCGTCAATTCCACCTCTTCGAGCGACTCACCGTATACCACCAGGGTAATGTCGTCGGCGAAGCCAACCAACTTTACTCCCGGTGGTAGTGCTAGCCTCAGTACTCCATCATATGCCGCGTTCCACAGTACCGGACCCAAGATGGATCCTTGCGGTACACCTGCAGTGACATTGTACTGTTTTTGGCCTTCCTCGGTGTCGTAAATCAGCACCCTGTTCTGGAAGTAACTACCCAGAATACGCCTTAGGCCAGCCGGGACACCTAAGCGAGATATGGCGCTCTCTATGGCGGCCCAGCTTACACTATTGAAGGCGTTTCTAACGTCTAGCGTTACGATCGCGCAGTACCGTATGCCTCTCCTCTTTTTCTGCAGCGCAATTTCGGCCAATCCAGTCACCGACCTAATGGCATCCACTGTCGATCTACCTTTGCGAAACCCGTACTGGCTGTCTGATAGCCCCGCGTTGTCCGACCTCTCGGTATAGACCAATAACCTTGACAGAATGATCCGCTCTAGGAGTTTCCCGGCCGTGTCCAGGAGGCAAATTGGTCTATAAGCCGACGGGTCGCCTGGTGGCTTCCCGTGCTTGGGCAGTAGAACCAACTTTTGCCTTTTCCACCTCTCCGGAAACTCGCCTCTATCCAAGCATCTCTGCATAGCCGATCTGATCATGTCAGGGCTAGCCTCGATGGCCGATTTGATAGCCACCGTCGGAATGCCATCCGGGCCCGGGGCCTTGTTCAGCTTAAGTGATTTCGCAATTGCGGCTAACTCCTCATTCGTCACTGGGGGAACCTCACTCGGACCAGGATGGTCTTGTGGTGTGGGTGCCCATGGTCTCACCTCGTGGTGCGGGAACAACGTTTCCACGATCCTCTGCAGCATCGCGGGAGAGCGTTCCGGTGGTGCAGATGTGCCTTTCGTTTTGCACATGACTACGCGGTACGCATCACCCCAGGGGGTTGTGTTGGCCGTCTGACAGAGATCGTTGAAGCACGCCCGCTTACGCGCCTTGATCTCTTTGTTCAGTGCCAACTTTGCCGCCCTGTATGCCACCTCTCGCTCCGCTCTCGACTCATCGGTCCGGGCTCTCTGCATCCTTCTCCTTGCCCTGTGGCAAGATGCACGGAGCTCCGCGATTTCTTGACACCACCAGTACACCGGTCTTCGTCCATTCCTGGGTATGGATCGCCTCGGCATTGCCGCATCACACGCTCGTCTCAAGGTACCAACTAGACCGTCGCTAGACAAGTAGTCTGTATTCTGCTCCATGAGCATCCGCTCCACAAATGCCGGCTTATCGAAACTCGAGGTTAGCCATCCTCGGTGAGTGTCGGTTATCCTCGACTGCTGCCGTCTACCGCCCTGTTCGATACTGTATCGAATCGCCAGGTAATCACTATGCGTGTACCCGTTATCAACTCTCCAGTCTGAGCTAGGGTTAAGCCCTGGGCTCCAGAAGGTCACATCAATGATGGACTCCGCACCGTTTCTGCTAAAAGTGCTTACACTGCCGACATTCGCGATCTCAACGTTCAATCCCGCCATAGCTTCGAGTAGAGCCCAACCTCTCTCGTTCGTAGAGCGACTGCCCCACTCGACCGCCCACGCGTTAAAGTCCCCACCGATGACCAAGGGGCTCAGTCCAGCTAGAGCGCTTGACAGCGAATCCAGCATGGACGAGAACTGACCTATCGGCCACCTAGGTGGGGCATAGCAGCTGCAGTAGTAGACTCCGCCGATCTTCGCAATCGCGAAGCCCTCGCACGTCATGGAGGTTATCTCCTGGACCGGGTACCGACCGGTCGTACAGATCGCCGCTTTCTTGGCCTTATCCGCAACCCAGTTCCCGTTATTGGGGGGGATGCGGTATGGGTCCGAAAGAAGCGCGATGTCTATACTCGACTCCGAGGCGGATTGCCACAACAGCTGCTGCGCGGCTTCACAGTGATTCAGGTTCAACTGTGTGACTTGCGTCATTTTCGGCCGTTACGTCCACTTATGCTTGGGCACTTAGGCCCACCCGTCACATGGCCCTTGTTCGTCGTGCAAATCAGACACTTTGGCGCCGATTTGCACTCCCTGACGAAGTGGCCTTCTACTCCGCATCTCCTGCAGAGCTTGCTCCTATCCGGGCCTTTGCATGCCCACGACTTGTGGCCTCGTCCGAAACACCTGAAGCACACTTCCGGCGGCTCACATACACTGAGCGGGCACTCCGACCATCCGACTTCGACCATGCCCTTAGCAGTCGCTTTCTTCGCTTCCCCGACTGGAAGCTTGATCGTCGCGATCTGCATACCTGCTGGGCCTCGCCTCATGCGGATCGATGCGCATGGCGCGTCCACATTACACTGCTGTTTAAGCACAGCAGAGAGCTCCTCCGCGGTGGTGATCTCATCCATGTTCTTACACTGGATGGTCATCTCCGGCGTCAGAGCCCTCACCCGCACTTTTTCACCAAGCACTTCTTGTGCTAGAGCCGTGTAGGAAGAGCCCTTGTTAACGGCATTCTTCTTCAGCTCTAGCATCATCTCTCCAGTCCTAGTGCGCCGGATGCTTTTAACATCCGCACCTAGTCCCGAGAGACGATCCTCGCTCCGCATAGCCCGCAGCACATCTGCGTAGCTATTGCCCTCTGCTTTGAGCACCAGTGCGTCGCCTTTCGTACGCTTACGCGCCGGCTTCGCCTTGGTTTTGCTCAAAACCTTCTCTCTTTCTACGCGCCCTCTCTTGCCAACCGTGATCCAAGGGTTCACCTTCCCTTGGACCGGTTGGTCACTGCTACCGCTCTTAGCAGTCTCGCCTCGGGGTTTCGGCTCTTTGCCCCGAGCCCGTTTCGCGACCGGCTTGGCGTTACTCGCACTACGCGGGCGTTTGCCACTCACCGGCCGCTCCACATCCATCGATCTCGGCCGTTTGGTTTGGGCCGAGATTTTTCCACTCTCTGCAGCCCCACCTGGCTGCACCTTGCACACACTCTCTGTGGAGGAGCGGTCCGTTTGCGTGGACCTCTCCTCTCTACCCGCACTACGATCAAACAGGAGATCGTACTCCCTCCGGGCCTGGGCGACCGAATCGCGGAGCCTCAGCAGACCTTTTTTAAGGTCTTTACTGATGTTGTTCCGCCCACTGGTGTATCCGATCAGCTCGTCGAGCTGTTCGGAGACCACCAGCAGCTTCGGAAGTCCATCCCTGTTGCGAGTCAGCGCACGCGTGAGCTCTGCTCCACTCATCTGCGTGTCCTCTATTGCCGACCCGACCCTCGGAGTGCCGTACTCCGACACTTGCGGGGATTCTACCCTCGGGGATGGTAACATAAGGCTGAATTTCAAAAGGCTGAATGCACATAAGGCTGAATACAAAAGGCTGAAACTATGGATATGTAACAAAAGGCTGAAATTACAAAAGGCTAAAATAACAAAAGGCTGAAAACATGGCAAATTCCAAAACTTGAAATATGCATAATAATGAACTCTATAGAATCTGAGCTGAGGGTTTAATGATTTAAAAGATGGTATTACACATGGTATTATATTTTCCGGAATACTATTCCCCGGAGTGGCATTTGCCGAAATGTCGTTCTCGTTGGTGCTGTGTCATTATGCCGAAGGATCTCTCTCTCTCTCTTCTTGGCGTAACGTCCTCATTGGGACAAAGCCTGCTTCTCAGCTTCTGTTCTATGAGCACTTCCACAGTTATTAACTGAGAGCTTCCTCTGCCAATGACCATTTTGCATGCGTATATCGTGTGGCAGGCACGAAGATACTCTATGCCCAAGGAAGTCAAGGAAATTTCCTTTACGAAAAGATCCTGGACCGACCGGGAATCGAACCCGTCACCCTCAGCATGGTCAAGCTGAATACCCGTGCGTTTACCGCCTCGGCTATATGGGCCCTTTATGTCGAAGGATATCAGGCCTCAAATGCCACTAAGGCGAATGGGTTATAATGATTTTAATGCAAAGGAGGTTTACTAGGCAGCCTAGTTGAATGGTTAAATTATAATCTATGCATTTACCTCGAAAGAACAGCCTTTCTAAAAAAGCGGAAAAATCTCTGATGGAAGAGTAAGAATTGTGGCCGCAAATAGTACAGTATAACGACCAAGCGGAAAGATTTGATGATAATATCTGCATACTAATAACTCACCCGTGAGTGATTTTTCCTTCTTTTAAAAATAGGCTGTTCTTTTGAGGTATTTGCATATATTCAGTGTTGGCGTTCTTACCAATGTGTAAAATGCAGCGAGCTTCTGCGTGCGCATATTCCTTAAAAACAATTCATCGGAGATTTCCCCTTCTTTTGAACATAGGCTGTTCTTGCTGTGTTTGAATGTTATAGCTGCATCTTTTTTATCAAAGGTTTTCCTTCCAAAATTTAAGTTTAGGTGTAGAAGCTGCTTACTTTTTACCAAATGTTTCTCCTTCTTATAAAATAGGCTATTCTTTCAAGCAGTATTGTATTCAAACAGAACGTGAGCCAAAAATAAACTGAACACTTTAAATTTTTTGGTCGACAAAGCATTGAACTTGCCTGTCAGAGCTTTTTTTGCTTAAGAGCGCCCGCTCGGTTTCTATTCGACTCTGAGTTCACATGCGCTTATCTTCATCATTTAATCCTATGTGTCTTTTTTCCTAGGACTAGAACCTTGTGCCGCATCTACATGTATGGACGTTATTATGTTATGTCACAGGGAAATGCATCATAGATCCTTTGGTACGACATTGTGGTCTCGGATATTGAAATACAGCTCCAGGAATTTAGATTTTTCGAAACATACGCTGGTCGGACTGGTTCACTCTTCAATAAAAGGAGATTGAATTAGCCCAAAAGATTGCAAAAATTGAAGGGAGAAATGGCGCAAATATGACCATTTTAGTATCACAGATACCAGGGTAACATGTTAGTCAGCATGCTACGGGTTCAGTCCTTTCCAGTTCATGCCGCGTTCAATTTGCATGTTCAAATATATTTGATCGCAGTGTGCCGAGTATGAACTTCAATGCAAATTAAACGCGTTCACACTGCAGTGCTGCAATTCGGTTCTGAATTCTTATGCGCACAACATTGGGGGAAATAGTTTTTGTCGATATGTGATGCTAATAATAATAAACCTGTTTAGTCACCCGGAGTTCCTTGAGAAACTTAATCAGGAATGGTCAACTGATGGATCGACGATCAGACTCTGTTGGTTTACTCAATTTTATGATTTTCGATAATTCATGCCAATAACTCCGTTACTGTATTGTATTAAATCATATGATTGGAAATCCGGATTTTCCAAAACCCATGTTGACCGGACTGGTACGCTCAGATGTGGTTCCAATAGCAAAAGAATTTCTGAATCTCATGAGCTCAAAATGTTTGAAATCTGTGGAAACATGGTGGAGGTATGGCCAATTCAGTTTCGCGGATTTCGCTAGTGTTCAATTTAGAGCTCGCACGCGTTATAAATTTAGAACTGAACAAAGTTCAAACATTTTTCCATAACATTATGTTCCACTTCAATGTCTTTTCATCAGTTAGAGTTATCTCACGTAACCAGATGTCCATTCGATGAATAGTCAAATCGATTGAATGTCATATACTTCCTCTTCCGTAAAATGGGTTTTGACCAAATGACCGTTTGACCAAATGTACTTTCGAGCAAAGATTCTTTCGTTTTCTATGATCATTTTCAAGTCGAGTCAAATGTTTATCAAAGACCAATAGATTAACAATAAATGTCCAAAATGTCATTTCATTCGATTCTCTACAACTTTCAAAACATGTTGATATCTTTCAGCCTTTTGATATATTTCAGCCTTTTGATGTTTTCTGCCTTTTGATCATTCAGCCTTATGTGTTTCAGCCTTTTGATCATTCAGCCTTATGTGATTCAGCCTTTTGTACGTAACCCCTACCCTCGACGCCTGCGTTGGTGATCTGACCAGTCCGCTTTTCGCGAACGGGTTGATCACCTCACCCTCCACGTTCTCAGATTCCCTAATCAAATACGTTTCCATCACTGCTGTAAGGGTCCCCCTTAGAGCCGCTATCCCTCACTGCCACTGAAGTAGTCGCCCAAGGATCCCGGTGGTTATCTATGCAAGCAGGGAGGCCACCCACGGGTTGGCACAGGCCCTTATGGGACCTGAGCTCAGAGCCAGGATCAGCGCAAATCAGGATACTTCAACTGAACCTACCTCCACCCAGTTAGTTTCCTAAGCTGGATACAGTTCGGGAACGTACTCTAAGGCCTTGCCAAGGTTTTATGGGACGGAAGGCGGCTCCGACATTAGCCCATCCGTCGTTTCAGGTCAGTGTCACCCGGCCCTACTAAGAGGATAGAATGCCGTCACCACCAGCACTCCTCTACTCCGCGGTCCTCTTATAGACTGTTTCAGAAATTATAAATACACTAACGATTGACTGTCATTTTATTTTAAGAGTGATATGCAGGAAAGTTTCTAATAGGTCATGTAGTAAACACTCTAAGGATACAAATAATACCAACTTTGTTACCATTTCGTGCAAAAGATAGAAAATCGAGATCTGTAAAACAAAGGTTGAAAAATGGAAGTTGCACAAAATGGTCATGAAATATAAGACAGTGAAATATAAAAAGTTTCATAAATGATACATTTCTTTAACAAACATTACGGAAATCACTGTATCTATAAGAAAAGATGTTTCTCTTTTTGCCAAAGTAATTTTGGCCGAAAAAAAATGTCAAGAACCACCATTTAAAGCCCACGGTGCTCCCCAGACCGTTATTATAAAACAAAAATCTCCATTCAATCGGTGCCCACCATCCGTTTTCTATGACTATCCTGCATGTCTGGGCAAAATTTGAAAAAAATCGTAGGGCCCATTTTTGAGTTAGGCCCTTTTAAAGGGCGTAAAGCCATATTTTCAAAGAAAACATCAAAATATTTATGCACTCAGCCATTTTTGAACGATTTTGATGAAATATGTTCAAGAATAATTGTATTGCATTGAATATTAGATATGTTTAGCATAGTTTTTGTTGAACTTTTTGAAGAAAATATGAACATTTTTATTAGTTGACATAAACAAATGTGAATTTATATGAAAATATTTCAATAATGTTTGTTACTTCTTTAGTTCAACAACGTTAAGAAAATCGTGAATGTAAAAAACAAAAAAGTAAATGAAGGGAATGCACATTATGTGCGTAAGAATAAAATGAAGAAGAGTTTTTTTTTATCTAGTTCATTTATTCGGGGCTCAATCGCGTATAACGCTTTACGGAGCCGAAGATCTTTTTGAACTAAATATATACAATATACTCACGATAACAACTTTTAATCATATCTGTTAGTTATGGGAGGAAGCGACAACACTCGTGGCAGCTCAAGGTTAGAAGGTCACAATTTGAGGGATGAACAGGATAAGGATTGAAGCAAAAGTTCTACCCGGGGTGAATCGCATCTTGCTAGCATAGAAGAAGAGTTTACATTGTTTTAAGCCCTTAACAGGTAATTCATTTTATACGATATATTATTTCCTGCTGGGAAAATACCGATAATCATGTGCAGAGGGTCTCTACTCATAGTGACCGATCGCCTTGAGAAACGGTTAAACATTAAAGTGGGTGGTGTATCACAATAGATCAGAGAAATGGTCGCAGTGATAAGTTACCCTACAAAAAAAAGCCCTTAACAGACTAGTTTTATTTGCAGAAGAATAAAAAAACGAATAAATTCTGTATAAAATCAGGAACACCAATATGTGATGATTCATAAATTTCGATTGGCAAATACATTCAATCAAGTATGTATTGTATTTAAAAAGTAATATCTTGAATACGAAAATAGCGTATTAAAAATAATAATAATACCAACACTGAAAGCCGCTTTGCAGTGAAGACCACAACAATGTGTTTAAATTTACTATGAGAAAACATGATCATCACACCACAAGTGCTTCTTGACAGCGATTTGTCTTCTCTTTTATCATCTAATTCGATAGTCACGAGGTGCTTTGTTCGAAACTGATTGGCCGCAGAATCTTTATTTTAAGTGTGAAAAGATGCCATACCATGGTGAAATTGAGTTAATATTAATCGTTGAAGTGAAACGAAACGCAGTCCCCTCAAACTCATTGACGTTGAGTATTAGGTTCAATTCTGCAGAATAGTAATACTAACCACAAGCGGTTTTAAGCATATGAGTATGATAAATGCCGAATCGCTGACACTATGTGGACGTGTATTGCAAATTAAAAGACTCTAATGCCTAAGCAAGTCTGTATATATCTACTTTTACAGAGACATCTGCATATTTTATGTGAGTGAGTATTTTTTTCAATAATTTTCGCGGCTCATTTCAACTGGCGCAGTCCATAATCAACGTAAGGTATCTGTTCTGGTTTGTTTTTTGTATTATTTTTGTTGTTTTTTTTTGAAAGAAGTGAGAATAAACGATAAAAACAAGAAAGGAATCGATCGGTGGCCATCTTAACCCCCTCCCCCTTTTGTCCACACAATATTTTCAACATATAAGGGACCGAAATATTGACTTTCAGATGGTTGATTTATCAATCCTATATTTTTTTTTAACAGATATAAAAACTTTTTGTATAAATGTACCAGATGTATTGACATGGTATTCTTAAAATAACTATTTATCTGTTTTAACTAGCTTTTAGCCCAATAAGATTTCTAGTCGAAATGGCTTACTTTCCTACTTCTACTTTACATTAGAAGTGGGATTCAGGTCCCAGTCTTAAAGCACATGTGCTTCACACTTGAATGTTCAAACATCGGGATGGATATCATTTTACCAACTCTTGAGAATGATTAAATATTAATAGATTCGAGAGGCATAAAACACTGCAAAAACGATTGATATCTTGTAGCAAATATTTTCAAACCCATTCCTTTGAATAAGATATTTTGTTGGGATCTGCTCTGCCTCATACTTGGGTATTTATTTTGTGTTTCATTCATGTGTGAAAACGAACTTATATGGATAAATTTTCATGGCTCTAACTTTTTACTACAATTTCTATTATAACCCCTGAAATTCTATTTAAATTTCCTCATCACTTTTATCATGTATTAGGTTTATAGATATCTTAATATTTTCCTTTTCTTGTAATTTCGTCCGCATTTTATTTCTAGTTGAAGCAAACATAGATGTTCAGAATTTATTGTAATATTCACGTTATAGTACTCACTTATCCATATTACAACACTCAAATGTCCACATTTTCATAAAAAAATCTAGACTAGCATTTGAAAATGGCATAACAACCATTGCATATTTCTGCAACCTCTGACCAGTAACAGGTAGAACAGACTCCCTTGTGTCTGATAACGGTATATGTTTTCATAAATAAATCGAAATACGCCTAGGAGGGACGGAAGAAACAGAGGCATGCAATGGTTGTTCCGCCCTTTTCACATGTAGGTGGAAATCAGTCAAAATCATGTTTGACACTACTGGTACTCAATACAAAACAATTCTTCGTGAAAATATTTCATAACAATCGTTAAAAAAATAGCTGAGCACATAAATATTTTGATTTTTACTTTGAATATATGGCTTTACGCCCTTTAAAAGGGCCTAACTCAAAAATGGGCCCTACGATTTTTTTCAAATTTTGGCCAGACATGCAGGATAGTCATAGAAAACGAATGGTGGGCACCGATTGAATGGAGATTTTTATTTTATAATAACGGTCTGGGGAGCACCGTGAAGCCTTCATAATGCAAGAAAAAAGTAGCAAAATTTTGAACACCACTAGCTGAAACAAACATAAAACAAACTAATACCTCAACAACTGTGAATTACATTCGCTTTGATAGTATGACAAGCATTGCCATCTGAAGGATAGGATTACCTGCAAAAAATACTTATTTGTAATGGAATATGTTCATAAACGCTGAGAAACTGCATTGAAGTCCTTAAGTTGCTTAGAAAAACCTTGAAAAAATAAGAAAGTTGATCTCATCAAAATTCTATGGTAGTGGCCTCATGATTTTTTCCCTGATTTTGATGAAGGCATTTCTTAGACAAGCTATTGAGGTAGCGAATGTGATAAAGAATAAAATAATTTTTGAGATTTAGTAAGAAATAATGTTGAAAACACCCTTGTGCATATTAAATTTTTAAGTATGAAGTAAATAATTGAAGAACTCGATTGTTTTTCAAAATATCATGACAGTTTACATGAAACATAAAAATGTGGAGTGCAATATACTGTATTGTGAAAACAATTGGTTAAAATCAGCAAAACACATTTTTTTATTAGAAAAACAAAGTGTATTTATAATTTCTGAAACAGTCTATAGAGTGTACCATCTCATTGACCAGTAACGTCGCGCGCCAGTATATCGTAATCAGGAGCTTACTGACATCGCTCCTGATGTGCCCGAGGCACCCCTGACTAGGCTGTGGCACTTTGGAAGCGGTGCCGGTTCGCTTGAACAGAGTTGATGCTTCCGGATGTGTGGTATTTCTGAAGAGGCCCAGCAGAGCCCACTGCTGAACCCCCGCCACGCCTAGGCAAACCCCGCTTGAACAGTTCGTGTGCAGCGCACATGATGCTCGGTCACCTTGCGATGCCAAAGGTGGTGAGTCCTCACTGATGTTAGAACATGCTTCGCCTAAGAAACGCCATCTTAAGCTCCCACCGACTAACACCCTGTATAACGGAGAGTGAGTGACCACATGCTAGAGTGGCCCTCAAATCAATTATTTACTACTGGATCACACAAAATTTTCGTAAGAATTCTTGAGAGAAACCTTTGAAGAGTTTCTGGAGAATAACTTGAAGGAATTACTGCTGCAATCCTGCTGACGGATTTTTTAAAGAAAAATTTGAAGAAATTTTTAAAAGATTCCATTAGAAATTCGTCAAAAAGAATCCTTGGAGGAATCTCAAAAGTACGCATGAAGCAATACCTGAAGGAAGAATGTGTGGAATGAATTCTTGGGAGAGTTCCTGAAATAATCCTTGAAGAAGTTGCCACTGGAGGCATTTCTAAAGCAAACTTTGGAAGAATTCCTGGAAGAATACATGGGAAATTATCAGAAAGAATCGTTTCAGTTTCTAAAAATTCCTGATTTTAGTACCCAAAGAAATCGTGTGCAATAATTTCTAAGGAAATTGGCACAACGTACCAATTTGGTGTTTTATTAACCTTCATCCAGCCAACGTACATTTCCTACCTTCGGAAAAGCACAAAAATAGTCATAGCTTTTTTTGTTTTTCTTTATTTAAAAAAAAAAAAGACACTACACCGTCTTCAACCAGAGGTTGCACAGACAGAACAATCACAAACATGAGATAACGGACAACACACGAAACACCCAGTGGTCCAGTGGAGGATTTTCCGTTTGACGAAAAGTTTTCACCGACTGGAGCGGGAATCGAACCCACACTCCAAGGCTAACGAAACGGCCAGACGACTGACGCCTCCAACCGCACGGCCACGAAGCCCACGATGGATTTTGATGAAATTTTAACAACTTCCCGAAAAAACTCTTCTAGTTTATGATGCCGGGGACATGGGTTTAGACGTGTGCGCCGAAGCAGTTTTCACCGGCGGCGGCGTGTACAGCAAATTGAGGCAGCGGCGGCGGCGACGCCGGTGCCACGCCGTTCGCCCTATTCGGCGGCGGCGGCGGCGGCGGCGGCGTAATCGGCGTGACCTTATTTTTTTGTGAAATGCTAGAAAATATTAATACAGAATAATTTATTTCCTGTACTTGAGTACATTTTTCATCTATTTTGTGTGAAGGGTGTAAACGTATGTAAATCAGAGATTTCAAGAAAAACTATCCTTGCAAGAAGTATGCTATACATTTAAGAGAGAATTCTTGAGGACGTTTATCAGGAATTTTATAAAGGATTCCTCTCGAGTGAAATTCACAACGCTGCACGTCTCTTCATAGGATATTATTTTCTAAAACTCATTTTAGACCAGTGCTGTTATGGTAAAATATGATTTCCTTTGGAGTTCTGTTATGGTTCATTTCAGGAATGTCTAGAAGGAAACTAAGAATTCTTTCATGCGTTCCTTCAGGAATTTCTCCAGAAAATTTTCAACAATTTTCTGGAAGTTCCTCCAGGGGGCTTCCTGGAAGATCCTCAGATATTCCCCCACGGGTGGGATCGCAAACTTCTCTAGAGATTTATGGAAACCTTCCTCCATGGATTCTTTTTCCGGCGATCCTTAAAAAATCTCTCCAAAGATTCTTTCAGGAGTTCCTTTAGAAATCACTTCAGGAATTATTTCTTGACGTTTCTTCAGAAATATCTCAAGAATATCTCTTCTTGGAATTACTGCACAGCAATATCCAGGTTATTTTTTATTGCACGAATTCCTGATGAATTGCTTTCAAGCATTCTTTCAGAAACTTCTTCATGATTTAATTCAGAAATTCCTCAAGGATGTTCTTTAAAAATGCCTTCAGCGATTTTATCAGAAACTAATCCATTTTTTTCCTTAAATATTTCCAAAAATTTCTCATAACATTCTTCTACAAATTCCTTCAAAGTTATCTCAGGAGTTTTTTTTTCTTACCCTGTTGGGTAAAATTAACCACTGCGTCCAATTAACTGATCTTTTGTGGTGAATCTCAGGAGCTCCTCCAAAGACTTTAACAAGAGCTCTTCCAACGATTATTTCTGAAATGGTCGCAATGAAATTAAATCTTGTCAGGAATTGTCTATAGAAATTCTTTGAGATAACCCTCCAAGAGTAACTCGGAGGAATCTCCAAAGGAATCTCTGGAAATATTTCTGAAAGAATTGAAAGAGGCATTCCAAAGAGAAACCGTCTAGGCATTTCAAGGCTTTCTTCTTAAACCCTGACGATATTTACCAAGGGATCCCTTCTGAAGAAATCGGAAAAATGTTTAAGGTCATTTCTAACTGACATTCTCGAAAAATCCTTAAACTAGAGAAGGAGTTTCTAGTGATATTTTAGATGGAATCCTTTAGTAGGCTGATGGAATCCATGGAGGAATTTCTGGAAGCATCTTTGTTTATCTAATTCCTGAGCATTATGTGAAAGAATCCCAAGGAATTTTCTGAAATAATTCTAGAAAGAGTTGCTATAGAAATTCCGGATACTCTCTATCAGAAACCTTTGGTGGAATTCCCACAAGGATTTATTAATAAACATTTAGAAAAAATCCAAGACAAATCTTTTAACAAAATTCATAGTGGATGTTCGAAAAGAATTCCTGAAGAATTTATGAACATAGTTTTAAAAGAATCCCTGAAAAATACTCTTATAAATTTCTTAAAGAATCCGAAGAATAATTCCTAATGCTATCCTTAGAAAAATTTCAGGAGGAATTACTGGTGAAATACGTGAAGGAAGACGCTTAGGAATTCATGAACTGTATATTTTTTCAGAAATCATTGAAAGAATATCTACATTTTCTTGAAAAAAAAAACAACGGACAGTTTTCCTTAGAAAAAATCCGGATATATTCCTGGGGAAACTCCTGGAAAAATTCCCGGAGAAATTCCTAGAGAAGTTCTTGGAGGAATACCTATAGAACATCCCGGAGGAATTCCTGAAGAAATTCCCGGAAGAGTTCATGGAGAAATTCCCGGAGGCACTCATGGACGAATTCCTGGGAAAATTCTCAGTGAAATTTCCGGAGAAAATCTTGGAAAAAAAGTCCGGAGGAATTCCTGGAAAAAGTCCCAGAAAAAATTCTGCAGAAATTCCTGAAGGAGTTCCTGATGGGAGTTTTAGATGAAATCCTGGGGAAATTTCCGGAGGAATCCCCGGAGGAATTCCTAAATCCTACATGATTTCCAGGAGAAACTTCTGGAGGATGTCCTAGTAGAATTCCCAGAAGATTTCCTGAAGAAATTCCTGGAGGAAGATCTTGAAGCATTCCCAGTGGAATTTTTGGATGAATTTCCGGAAAAATCCTGGAAAAATTCCCCGGAGAGATCCTGCGCCACCTAGCGGATAAATCCAGCTTGCTGAAATTTTTTGCCGAAGACAGCATCATTCTATCTTATCAGGTTTCTGAAATATGAGGGTTTGAACATTTCCGACACTGGCGCCGCCCAGCGGCCCAATCGCGAACCAAAGTCGCCATTGACAGTTAGTTCTTAACCTGCTGAACAAATTCGCCGAAGACACTATACTTCTACCTCATCGGGATCTTGAGATATACGTTGCGCAAAGTATGTGGCCAATTTTGATACCCCAAGACAATACGGAATAACTCCGGAACCATGTGGACCAGGCACCCATGTCCCCGGCATCATAAACTAGAAGAGTTTTTCGGGAAGTTGTTAAAATTTCATCAAAATCCATCGAAAAACAAAAAAGTTATGACCATTTTTGTGCTTTTCCGAAGGTGGGAAATGTACGTTGGCTGGATGAAGGTTAACAATTCCGCAGTTATAAATCACGAGCTTTCTTTTCCCATGACCATTTTGTATTTGTTATATCAACAGGCACGAAGATGCACAAGAAAGAATTTCTGCAGAAACCTTTTGAAATATTTCTGAGGGTTGAATATGAGCAATTTTTTAAGAAGCTTTTAGGTAAACATTTGATTGAATACTTGGAGAAATATTTGAAAGGGTTCATGACCTGAATAAGTCATGACGAGATTTTCCTCAAAAAGGATGTAATGGTGTAATAAATATGTGTGGCTTCGTGGCCGTGCGGCTAGTGTCACCAAGCATTTAGTCGCATTGTGCTAGGGAGCGCAGGTTTATTTATTTTTTTAATTTCTGCAGGGGCACCTTCACCCAAGGATTCCTTCTATAATTCGTCCAGAAACTATTTCATACATGGATTCTTTTAGATTTTTATTCCTTGGGATACCCACAGTAATTCTTCCATGAGTTTGTTTAGAAATCGATTATGGAATATCCTGAGGAATTCCTCATGAGATTGCTTCCGGGATTCACCCTAGGGTTACTTAAGGAATTCCCCCGGTTATTTCTCCAGGAGTTCCCCCAGGGATTCTCTCAGGAATTCTTCTAGGAATTCACTCCGGAACTCCGTCTGCAATTCTTTCATGAACAGCTCCAGGGATAATTAAAAAAAATCCTCCTGAAACTCCATCAGGAATTATTGCAGGAATTGTTAAGGGATTCCTTTAGAATTTGCATCCGGGATTCCGCCTGGGGTTTCTATTGGAATTTTTCAAGGATTCTTCAGGAATTTCTTCAGTAACTGCTGCAAGGATTCCGCCAGGAGCTCCTCCATGAACTCTTCTTGGGATTCCTTAAGGATTTTTAAAAATATCTTCTGCGATACATTTAGTACATCATCCTGCGAACTCTTTATAAATTCCTCCTGGGATTCCTTCAGGAATTCCTCCTAGGATTTCTTCCGGAATTTTTCCTGGGATTTATCCAGTAATTCCTCCAAAGGTTCCTCTAAGAATTCCACCAAAGATTTTTCTGGATATTCCTCCAGGTATTCGTCCGGGAATTCCTACAGAGATCACTGCAGAAATGCCTCTGGAAATTCCTCCAGGAATTCCTCTACAAATTTCTCCAGGAATTCCCATAGAGTTTCCTCCAGGAAATCTTACAGGCATTCCTCCAGGAATGTCTCGAAAGATTCCTCCTCTGATGGTTCCTGAAATTGCTGCAGTGATCCTTCAACGAATTCCTCCAGGGATGACTCCAGAAGTTCCTCCTGGGAGTTTGACAGAAATTCCTCCAAACGTTCCTAGAATTCCACCAGAAATTCCTGTAGCATTCCTCCAGGGATTCCCTCAAGGATTCGTCCAGGAATTCCTTCAGGGAATCCTTCAGGAATTCCTCCAGTGGCTCATCCTGGAATTGATTCAGTGATTTTTTTAAGGAAATCCTACAAGAATATCTCCTGAAGTTTCTTCAGGAATTCATCCAAGAATTCCTCCGGGAATTCCTCCAAGGATTCCTCCGGGAATTCCTCCATGGATTCCTCTTAGAATTCATCCAGAGATTTTTCCAGAAATTCCTCTGGGAATTCATCCAGGTAACCCGAAAGGAATGCTTTCAGAGATTCCGCTAGGAATTTATCCAAGGATTCTTCCCAAGGAATCCTCCAGGCTTTCTATCAGGCATTCATCCATGAATACCTCCCAGGGTTTCTCTTGAGATTCCTAAAAGAATTCCTCCAGGGACTCATTCAGGAATTCCTCCAGACATTCCACCTGAGAAACTTTCAGAAATTCTTCCAGGGATTCCTCCAAGAAAGGTTTTTTTTTGGTTTTCTCCAGGGATTGCTCCAGAAACTCCTACAGGGATTCCTCCGGGATTTTTTTCAGAAATACCTGAAGAATTTTCTCTGGGAATTTCTCTAGAGATTGCGCTAGGAGTTCTAGGGATTTCTTCAGGAGTTTCTTCAGACTTTCCTACAGGAATTCCTACGAGAATTTTTTTTTTCAGGAATTCCTCCAGGAATTGCTTTTGAGATTGAGAGGAAATCTCTCCAGAGTTTGCTCCAAGAATTCTTCCAGGGATTCATCCGGAAACTCCTGCAGAGATTCCTCTAGGAATTACTGCATATTTTTTTTCTAGAAATTCCTCTAGAGATTCCTCCAGCGATTCCTCCAGGAATTATCATCAATGATTCTTCAAGAAATTCCTACAGGCATTTCTCCAGAAATTGTTCCACGGATTCATCCAGGGATTGTTCCAGAAATTCATCCTGGGATATGTCAAGAATTTCTCCAGGAATTGCTCCAGGAATTTGCCAAGAAATTTCCCCAAGGATTCCTCCAGGCCTTTCATCAAGCATTCCTTCATACCTTCGTCCTTCATACTTCCCAGGATTCCTATAAGAATTCCTCTAGGAAGTCTTTCAGGAATTCCTTCAGATATTCACCAGGGATACTTTCAGAAATTCCTCTAGGGATTCCTCCAAGAATTGTTCCTGGGATTTATGTTCCCTGGAATTCCTCCATTGATTCCTCCAGGGATTGCTTCGGGAATTTCTCCAGAAATTCCTCCAGAAATTAATCCAGAGATTCCTCCAGCCATTCCCAAAGAGTTTTCTCCAGGAATTCCTCTAGAGATTGCTCCTGAAATTCCTCTAGTGATATCTCTTCAGAAGTTTCTCTAGACAACCCTACAGGAATTTCTCCAGGGACTCCTCCAAGAGTAATTCAGGGATTTATCCAGGAATTGCTCCAGGGACTTTTCCTGCAATTGCTTTTTTATTTGTGAAATTTTCCTGGAATTCCTCAAGAGATTTCTCCTGGCTTCCCTCCAGGGATTGCTCCAAGAATTCTTCCAGGGATTCCTCTGGGAACTCCTGCAGAGATTCCTCCAGGAATTCCTGTAGCGATTCCTCCAGTAATTCATCCGGTGATTTCTTTTTATGATTACTTACTGAAAGAACTGCTGTTAGTCATGGAGGACATTGTTTTGACATTTCGTTCACTTCATAGATGAATGGTCATGGGTTCGATCCCAGCTGCTCTTTCCCCCGAAAGCGGCTGATACTTATGCTCTTCTTAGCTCATATGTAAAACGGACCCGGACAACTGGATATCGACAAAACGGCAACTCATAAGCGTCTCCAGTTGGCTTAGTGGTTAAGGCTATGGATCACCAATCTGGAGACGGCGGGTTCGATTCCCGTTCCGGTCGGGAATGTTGCAAGCAAACATTACGTGATAAATGTTGAGGTCATGTGACATCAATGGTGAATTATTGTGATTCTAACTGGTGTGATGATGTTAGACAGCTGTTGATAGCTGTTTGCTATAGACGTGGACATAATGAATAAGTGAGAACAGTTCGCGTTGAGCATCCGAAGCAATCGGTCACTCAGCCATTCCGTACCTTTACTTAGAAGTATTTTTTTCGTTGCATACCACTTTCAGTAGCGCTACTCCATCCGGACCTAGCGCTGCGCCCTCCGGCTGCACGAATTACGAGGTGTGACGTGATCGCGAGTGTTACGCGTAACCCGTGTGACGTTTTTCTCAACACACCCGAACTTTCTTGATACCAGGGTATCAGGAGCAGGTAGAAATATTCCACCTTCTCAAGTACCTCGCGTCTCCACCGGCGCGAATCAGGCGAATAGACTTCAAGTGAGAGAAGTGACGAACCCGATCATTTGAAAATATTGTAAACCGTGCGCCTCCATTGAACCAAGTGATATTTAAGTGAAGTTGGTTTTTCAATTACGTGCTACCAAATAGTGTTCCCCTCCCAATCCTTCCCTTTCCGGCCGCAACCGGGGTAGATAGCAGGTGACTGCTATCACTTTCTGCGGTTCAGCTAGCAGTGCAACTGCACTCATGTTAAATCTGTTTTGACCCCAGCTCTTCCATGGCCTTCGCCAATGTAGACGACCCAGGGGGGTCGTACGGCAGAAGCTTTCCAAGTTTCATGGATCCTAGGAACGAGTTCGGAGCTGTTACCACACTGCTCTTAACAGGCAAAGATGGACGCAATCTACCGATCGAGCCTTTCATCATCGCCAAAACCATTGAAGATGCTGCAGGACCAATCGAAGACGCGAGAAGTGAAGACAAAGGAAATCGTTACGTTTTGCGAACCCGAAAAGCTCATCAGGTGGAAAAGCTCTTGAAAATTACCCGACTGATCGACGGCACGGACGTTGAGATTAAGTTACACCCAAGGTTGAATGTGAGCCGGTGCGTAATATCGACGTTCGATCTCATCCACAAGAGTGAAGCAGAAATTGCAACTGGACTAGAACACCAAGGAGTCATCGCAGTCCGTAGGATTTTGAGGAGTAACAAGGAGAACACTCCCGCGCTTATCTTGACTTTCAACAAGCCAGTTTACCCAGAAGTTGTTAAAGTTGGGCTCACCCGAGTCACAACAAAACCGTATTATCCAAATCCTCTACTGTGCTTCAAATGCTTCGATTATGGTCACCCCCGAAAAAACTGCACTAATCCTCCGCGGTGCTACAATTGCTCTCAGGGTCATAAAGCAAGAGAAGTATGCGAGGACGAACCGTTTTGCCTAAACTGTGAAGGCGGACATAGACCAAGCAGTCGTCAATGCGGAATCTACAAAAAGGAATTAGAAGTGATTCGCACAAAAATTGATTCCAATCTTTCATATGCCGAAGCCAGAAAAAGAGTAGAATCAGGAAACGGTAGCTATGCACATGCTGCAGCGCAACCTCGTCTAGATCAAGCCAGATTCAATGCACTCTCTTCGCAACTGCAAGAGATGCAGAATAAGGTTGTGCAGCTGGAACAGCAACTGAAACAGAAGCAGTCAGTAGAGGAGAAACTTGACCAACTAATGGAGCAGAACAGGCAAAAAGAAGCAAGAAACAGCGAACTTTTGGAGCTTCTCCGCGTACGTGAAGCAAAAATTGCGAAATTGGAAACACAAGTCCAAAACATGACGTCCTCCTTCGAATGTGCACGCAGCGAACCAACAGAATCAGTCAACAGCGAATCCGAGTACCTTACCAAACCATCGAGAACACTTCTGGTTTACACGCTAGTATAGCCAGGATCGGAAAACCATGGAACATTACGGTTGTATCAATCTATGTACCACACAACCTTAACAATCAGGAACTGATCGGTAAGTTGAACCATCTCTTACTAACACTTGAGCCACCATTCTTGTTCTGTGGGGACTTCAATGCGGCTCACGAAGTCTGGGGCAGCAAAAAATCAAACTACAGAGGTGGGCTACTGTTGGAGTGGGCTGTAGACAACGATCTCCTTGTGCTGAACGATGGGTCTCCGACTCATTACCACAATGCAACGGGTTCCTTTACTGCTATTGATGTATCTTTTGCTTCCAACTCGCTGGCATCTAAACTGTTGTGGCACTGTGAAGATGACCTACATGGGAGTGATCATTTCCCCATCCACATTAAAACCCAGAATCCACACACCAAACCTGTTATGAGGAAACGTTGGCTTTATAAAGATGCTGACTGGGAAACATTTGAGCAGCTTGTGTCTCAAAAAATTCCAGCCGGAACAAACCCCGATATTAATCATATCACTAAAGGCATACTTGAAGCGGCATTAGAATGGATACCCAGAACCAAAGGCGTACAGGGGAGGAAAAACCAAATTTGGTGGAATCAAAAAGTTGCAGAAGTGATAAAAAAGCGAAGAAAAGCCCTGAGGAGACTACGTAAAATGCACGACGAGGATCCAGCAAAAGAAGAAGCGAAGCTGCAATTCAACATCGCGAAAAGTGAAGCTAGAAGAGAAGTAGAAGAGGCCAAAGCCAAATCCTGGGATAACTTCCAGGAGATATTTACGAGCAACTCATCAACATCGGAGCTGTGGCAAAACTTTAACCGCTTAAGCGGTAAAAAGCGATCTAAGGAACTCGGCCTAATCATCGATGGGAAGCACTGCACTAACCCAGCAGAAATTTCAGACCGATTTGCTGAAATATTTGCTGCAAACTCTGCAACAGCCAGTTATCCAGAAGAATTTCTAAGGAAAAAGCAGCGATGCGAAGGAACAACAATTGAACTGGATGATAACGAAGAATCTCCGATCAACGATGATTTTACCATCCAGGAACTATTCCGTGCCCTAGACAGTACAAAAGGAACATCAGTGGGGCCTGACGAGATAGGCTACCCTATGTTGAAGCACCTCCCTTTTCACTGCAAAGTGAACCTATTAGGAGCATTTAACCGAATATGGTCCAGTGGCGAAATTCCTGAGAGCTGGAAGGAAAGCGTCGTTATACCAATCCCTAAACCAGGTGGAAATGCGAACTGTATCGATAATTTTAGACCAATTTCTCTTACGAGTTGCATCTCTAAGACATTTGAAAGGATGGTCAACCACCGGCTTATTTCCCACCTGGAAGATCAAGGTAGTCTACACCATAGGCAATTTGCATTTCGAAGAGGGAAAGGCACTAGTAATCTTTTTGTTGAGATAGATGACATTATAACGGAGGCTGCCAGGAAAGGTGAACATTGTGAAATAGTTACACTCGATCTTAAAAAAGCATACGACAGGGTTTGGCATTGGAATCTCATCAAGTCAGTGGTAGAACACAAAATGGGAAGTAGAATGAACAGATTTATAAACAACTTTTTGCGACATCGTACGTTCAGAGTGAGCTTCGCAGGACACACATCGAAATCAACCTTCCAAGAGAACGGTGTCCCACAAGGATCTGTATTATCGGTTAGCCTTTTTCTTATTGCCATGAATTCCCTCTTTTCGATTACTCCAAGAAATGTGCAAATATTTCTGTATGCGGATGATATCACCATCATAGCCACCGGAAAGCGAGTAGGTTTTCTGCGACGAAGGCTTCAGAAAGCTGTGACAGCGGTAGAAAAGTGGGCCAACAGCATTGGTTTTCAGATGTCTCCCACTAAATCAAACACTATGCATTGCTGTAAATTGCCACGTCACAAGAACTGGCACTTAGAAGGAGGAAAAATTGAACTGTACGAAGAAGAGATTCCCAGGGTAAAATCAGCGAGAATATTGGGCGTTATATTCGACAGAAAATGTAAATTCAACCTTCATACAAAGCAAACCAAAGAGGACTGCAGAAGCCGACTCAACTTTCTTAAAGCCATATCGAGGAAAGCAGACAGGAAAACCCTCATCAACATCGGCAAAGCTACAGTAGCATCAAAGCTTCTTTATGGAATCGAAATCCTAAGGAAAGAGAATGTTGAAGCTCTAACCCCGATCTACAACGAAATAATGAGGATAGCATCAGGAGCGCTACGGACCAGTCCGGTTCTGCCTCTTTTCGTAGAATCTGGGTGCTTACCCTTCCACCTACAAGTAGCAATAACGTTGATTACAAAAGGCTGCTCCATACTTGAAAAGTCTTCTGGAAACACCAACGGACTGTGGATAAAAGCAAGATCTACTTTTCAACAACTTACTGGCGAATCTCTGCCACTACTGCGCAACAGAGTGTCAGCGCACGACAGGCCATGGAACAAAAAAGTGCCAACCATAGACTGGACAATCAAATCCAAAATAAGAGCCGGACAGATGCCTCAAGTAGCAGCGAGTACTTTCCGAGAACATGTGCAACAGACCTACCATCAGCACCACCTATGGTACACAGACGGTTCATTAGCAGATGGAAAAGTTGGCTTTGGCATAATTGGTCCAAATGTTAGGAAAGAAGGCGGTCTTCCGCACCAATGCTCAGTGTTTTCGGCAGAAGCAGCAGCTCTAGCATATGCAACTCGGTTAGTGGAAGGACCATCCGTTATATTCAGCGATTCTGCCAGTTGTCTGATGGCCCTGGAAGCTGGAAAATCAAGACATCCATACATACAAGCGTTAGGAAGAGAAGCGGAAGCAAAAGATGTTACATACTGCTGGATCCCGGGCCACTCGGGGATTTCCGGAAATGAGGAAGCTGATCAGGCAGCAAACCAAGGAAGACAACAGGAAAGAGTTACCAAGGCCGTTCCAGCAGCAGATATCGTAAGATGGAGCAAAACGGAAATATGGAAGATATACCAACAAACATGGGACTCAACGGACAGAAGAACGACCAGAATAGTGAAATCGACGGTGACAAAATGGACAGATTTACCCAACAGAAGAGATCAAATCGTATTAACGCGCTTACGATTAGGACATACGTGGTTTACCAAGCACCATTTGTTCGAGAAAAAACCAGCGGAAGTATGCGAGCCCTGCAGGAGAGTGAAAAACATTCACCATATTTTAGTTAGTTGTCCGCAGTACACTCCACAAAGACAGGAAGTGGATCTTGCTGATAACTTGAAAGAAATCTTGAAAAATGACCTAGAATCTTAAGCAAAAGTGATTAGCTATCTAAGAAAAATTGGAATGTATAAATTTATATGAAATTCTTTACCATTGTTAGAATGTAACAGCTTAGTTATGTAATAGGCTACAAATAATAAAGCATCAGAGACGAATGCCCCAGAGGTAAAGTCTCTCTAAACAAAAAAAAATAATAATAAGTGAGAAGCTGTTGGCACTGAGTTTCTGTAACTTGTCGCAAAAATCTTTCGCCTTTTCCAACTAGTTTATACGTCTTTTTACTGCTTGATTCGTCAGTTTCCTTCCTTCCATTTTACCTAGATATACCTCAATCACGAATGTTTCAATGTAAATGCTTATGGAGAGTTTGGAGTCTTTTCATCAGTCATCACACTGAAACCGGCCGGCAAATGACGACGACGGGACGCGACCGGCAACCAATTTCCCCAATATAGATACCTACTCCCTGCCACCACACGGCGCCGTTGTCCGTCCGAGAGTCCGAAAGTCATCCTCTTGTGGTGTGTTTGTGTACTCGACGAGAGCGAAAAGCACTTGTACGATCGTTAGCCTTGTTGTTGTCGATATGTCCGATTGTAACAAGCCAACCAGCCGGTGAAAATTCACACCCATCATATGCAGCAGCAGAAGCGGCAGCACCATTTGCGCATTACTGGCTGGAGAAGGGCCCGGGACTCGTTGGCTATCATCTCTCCCTCTGTCTCTATGATGGGTGGTGTCGGTCGGTATGAGCGCCCAACCAGTCAGTATATGAGTAATAAAAAGAAATCACCATGCATGTGTAAATCTTCCCACAGCCCGAGCCGACGTTCTCGACTGGAAGGTGCAAGTATGAAGACTGTTAAACGGAGTAACGTTATTCTGATCAGTAGTTTATACATGTTCTGATTAATGAACATTCAGCAGAAAAAAAAAACAAAATTTGTTGAAGCATCCATGTAAGTACTTTTAGTTATGAATGAAGTCAAAATGAACGAACAATTAAATCAAATCAAGAAAGATAACTAGCAAAGAAAAATTCAAAATATCAATCAACACTTTCGGAAAGTTAAGGGAAAAACTAGTTTCTTTTATTTCCAGAAAATTTGAATTGTGTATCAACGTTACACCCACTCACGGAATCTCCTGATTGCTCAGACCGGGGGAAAACTTACAGTTTAGTGGTTATGGCCGGAGTTGCTGCGGCTGCTGCTTCTGCTGTTCATCGAGAGGTGGCATCGATTGATCCATTGAGACAGGCAAATCGCTTCCGTGGTCTAGCCCGGACCGCGCTGCTGCTGGATGGGGTGTTGTTGGTTGGATTCGGTGCGAAGAGGTGCGTGCGGCCGCCCCCGAAACGGTAGCCAAACGGGAAGCGTTTTTTTTTTCTTCAGGGAGTGCTAATATGTGTGGCTAATTTGGGTTGAACCGATCTGAATGAAATTGTAAAGAAGTCCGAAATTCCTCGTTCGAACCGATGATGAATCGATGCATATTTCTGAAGGCTTTCCGGTGAGGTTGTATTTCTTGTGGGAGAGATATTTGTGCCTTTGTGAAGAAGGTTACGCCGGGAATGATGAAGATCGTTGAAAAAAGTCGCTGAATGGATCAGCATCTTTGTAAGGGTTTGAGCGATGATCTAATAATATTTTAGAACAGTTAAATTTTTGCACTCCGTTAGGAAGGCAGTGCTATCAAGAGCTTAGAATCTCGAGTTTCTGAAAATGTTGGTTGGATATAGGAAATGACGGCTTTGCAGTTTCTTGTTTTTTAAGCAGTAACATAATAAGAAATAAGATGGAAAGGAAAAGAACAAAGTTGACAAGAATCCGAGCAGAAAAAAAGCTGTTAAATACCCAACTTAGATATGCAAAATTCTCTAAATATTCAGAAAATCTTCCAAGGACTTTTCGATAAATTCTACCAGGGATTCCTTCAGAGATACCTCTAAGATTATTTCAAGGATTTCTTTGGAAAATCCATAGTATCTCTTCTAATGTTATTCATAGTTTTCTAGAGATTAATCCTGAAATTTATTCAAACACTCCTTTACAAATTATTTTTTTAGATTTCCAGAATTGTTTAGAAAATCTTCGAAAGTGGATTGCTTCAAAATTACCTCTAGGTTTTCCTTTAGAAATTTTCCCGGTAATTCGTTCGCAAAATCGAAAGTCCAGAAACCCTCCAGGAACAAAGGATTCAAGAATTTCTCTAGATAATCTTCAACTAACTCCTTCAGAAACTCTTTCAGGGATTTCTCCCAAAAGTACGTCATAAATTCCTTCTGAAAGTACTTTAGGGATCTAATTTTTTAATATAGTAATCTATATAATTGAATAAGTTTGGAATAGTGTTTGTATGTCACAATTTGGCTCGAGAACTGCTCGACGAATCTTCTTAATTCTTTGTCTTTGTCTGTTTTTTTTTTTCTAATCGACCGAGAAACAAGAAAATCCGAAAAATATTGAAATTGCATTTAGCGGGCCATTTCTTTGCAGATCTGCATGTCAAAAAATGCAGTAGGCAGGCAGTACGATGTTTGGTGGGACCAGAGATGCCAGATTTTTTTTTATAAAAATCTGTATCAATACAGATTTTTCTGTATCGACGTATTTGAGGGAATAGCAGACACCAAGAGTCCTAGATTTCAATAGAAACTAACAGAAATATTTTACGTTTTGACGGTTTTAAATTTTTACTGGTATTTATTTTCTAAAGCGTGTGTGAAAAAGTACAATTTTTCATAAATTCTTTAAAATTTAAGCAACAATTTATAAGTTTTCATTAAATTTATTGAAAATAACTTCAAATCTGGAGAAATCTGTATCACATTTCAATAATCTGTATTTTTCTGTACTCTGTATCTTGTCTTTATAGAAGGTCAAAAATCTGTATATCTGGCATCTCTGGGTGGGACAGCTAGTATCAAATATTTTTTACAGAAATTTCTCCAACGGTTTTTCCTCAATTCCATATGAAGTTTCTCCAGGTGCGTTCTCGATTAAAAATTTAGAATTTTCTCCCAGAATTTTGGAATATTATTAGAAATAGTTCTCTTCAACATTTCTTCTAAGGATGATTCCAAGTATTTTTCAATGGGTTATTGAAGGAATTTATTCAGAAATATTTCTACTAGAATTCCTTTAGAAATTCTTCAAAAAAAAAAGAAAAGAAAATTGTGTTAAGTACTGTTCCTTTAAATTCCACATATAATTTGCATCCTCTGACAGATACGTATTTCGACCTCAACTGTAAGATTGTCTTCAGTGTCTTATACTTGACTCGAGTCGAGTTGAGGTCGAAATACGTATCTGTCAATGGATGCAAATTCTTAGTGGAATTAAAAGGAACAATCCCAGGTTCATCATCATTTTCTGAGCACTCTATAGGAATTTCTTCAAAAATACATCCACAGGATACTTTAAGGCCTGTCCATAACCTACGTAGACTCTTAGGGGGCCAAAGTCTACGCTCCATACAAATTACGAAAATTTTGTATGAACGAAAGTCTACGGAGGGGGAGGGGGAGTTCTGAGATGGCCCAAAATGAGTCTACGTAGTTTATGGACAGCGCCTAAGTTACCGGGTATCAGAAAATCTTCCAGTAATATTACTAAAGAGAATTTCTCCTGGAATTTTGCCTAATATTTAACAAACTTTATTGGAATTCCTCCGAAAATTTTGCGGAGAATTAGTTCCGAAATTTCCGAAACTTTTTGAAAATCGTTGGATACCTTTTGATTTTTTTCTGCGATTTTTCCAGATTTTTTTTTCTGAGGATTCGTTCAAAAATACCTCGAGAGATTTTTGCAAAAGTTATATCCGGGATTTTTTTTTCAGAAATGTCTTCTAAAATTTGTCCCAGGGTTTTTGAAAAAAAAATATGCACAGAGGCTCCTGCAATATTTCAGGGATTTCTTCATATGTTTCAGCATGAGATTTATTCAAATGGAGTCCCTTACGGAGTTTTTCAAAAAATATAAAAAATTCCCTTGAAAATCCTACAGAAATTCCTCAAGAAATTTACACAAAGGTTCGATCAAGAATTCTTAGGGATATTCCTTCATGGATTCTCTTGGAAATTCCTTAAAGGTATTTTTTTTAGAAATTGATTCTCCGATTCCGTCAGAAATAACTCCGGGGGTTCCCTCAAAGTTTTATTCTGTTTTTTTTTCAGAAATTGCACACAAATAACAGAATAACTCTTGAAGGTACTTCTAGGAATCCCAAGCCTGGAGGAATCCCTTATATGATCGAATACCATCGGAAAGAATGGGTTGATTGGTCGAATTCAGAGGAAGTTTATTTTTTTAATTATTGTTGTGTATTTTAACTTATGCTAATTCTAACAGGAAGTATATGATCATCAGAAATATTTCCTTCTTTTTATCATAGGCTATAGTTTCAAGTATTGCCATTTGGGGATTAGTTGGCATTGAAACTGACAATATTTTATCAAAGATTTTTCCTTCTTTAAATTATAGGCTGTTCTTTCGAATTACAGTGATACGGAGTTCATCATTTATTTTTCGATCAAACGGCGTTCGGTCAAAAGGCATTCGACTTTACGGCATTCGGTCAAATGACCTGGAACCCCCTTATATACATCCTGGTAAAACATCTGGAGATTCATAAGAAATTCTAGAAATTATTCCCCCGATGCAACTTCTGAAGTAATCTCTGGATTAATTTATGGTATATTTTCTTGTTTGGATACAAGAAGGAATTTTTCAAGATAGGTACCTCTGGAGGAATGCCCATGAAAATTTTTCAAAGAGTTTCCTGGAGAAATGCCTTGAAGAAGTTCAAAAAAAATGTTATTTGTCTGCATGAATTGCAGACAAAGGTATTAGTGGAGTTCATGCAGAAATCCCTCAATAAATGTCTTATGAAATGTCTCAATAAATGTCCCTGAAGGACTTCCTGGAGGAAACCTGGAGATATCTCTGCAGAAATTTCAAGAAGAATTTCTTGAACACATTTTGTTGGAATGTGCACACAAAAATCTCTGAAGTAAATTGTGAAAGTGTACCTGTAGGAATTTCTAAAGGTAGTGATTTAAGAGTTAGAGGAATCTTTTAAAATTCTCGAAGGAATATCTACAAGAACTGAAGAACCTTCTGCCAGTATTCATAGGATATTTTTTTTATTCTTTCTTAAATCTTAAATGTAATCTCTGAAAGAATGCCAGAAGAAACTTATGGAAAAAAAACTTGTCGGAACTTCTAGAAGACTTTCTTGAAAATTTTCTTGAATAATACCTGAGAGAACCCCCGAATAAATGGAATAATAGTTGAAGAAAGCTCTGGAAGGATTCCAACAAAAACTTCTAAAAAAAAATCCTGGTAAAGTTTTCAAAAAAAAAATCGCAAGAGGAATTTCTGTAAGAACCTGTGAAGTAATCTCCGAACCTTCATGGCATCATTTCGGCTGGAGTTGCATCTTTTATATAAAACTGTAGAAAATTTCGTAACAAATTTCTAGAAGAATTTCTGAAAAAATCTTGTACATAAAATTTTGGTAAAGTTGTCTTACATAAATTTAGGAATAAATACACTTTCCTAAAGAATTCCTAAAGGAATCTCACGAAGTTTTTCAAATAATTCATAAAGAATCTCGTGGAGTAGTCTCAAGATATTTTTTTTGAGAAATTCCTTAAGACAACCCAACGAAAATCCCTGTTGGAATCCCCAAAATAATCTTTGGATGAATTCTTGAACAAATACATGGAGAGGAATGCATTTAGAATGTGAACCTAGTGGATTTTTTGGAGAAATCCTTACTGAAATCATTCATTCCTGTAATTTCTGTCAACAATCATTCCAAAAAAATAATAGGTCCTGAAAGAATCCCCAATATCCAAATATTTTGACCACAGATTGGTCCTGGGCTTGATATCTAAAAAAAATCCTCGATAGCTCCCTGAATCCGCAAGAAACCCTCCCTGAGATGCACATAAAACCTTTCAGAAAACCCCGTGCAGCTTTCTGAAAGGCACCTTGCGGGCATCATATGCCATCTATTGAACATTCCGCTTATCTTCCTTCTTACCTTTTCAGTGGTGGCAACGTAATCAACAGTGCAACAGGTCCACGTAAACCTCGTTCGTCGTTCAAAGCATTGGCGTAGTGGTTTTTAGACCTTAAGCAGTGTTCTCACTGGAAGTTTTAACTCCACATCCTCAAAGAATGAGACTTTCCTGAAAATCCTCTGAAAATCTTTGGAACTTCTTTTGTATCTTACTATAACCCACGCTCCTTCAATGTCCATGAAATCAATATAGGGTAATTTTCCAATTGTTGCACGTTAAAAACTTGCCTATTGTTGCACACTCCATGTTATTCTTATGAGGTGTGCAACAATTGGCGAATTTTTAGCCGTTTTTTTTATTTATTTTTTTATTTTTTTTTTAAACACAGTAGACAGGCAATACGACGTTTGCCGGGACAGCTAGTCGATATAAATAAAAATGGAATGGTGTTTGTATGTCACGAATAGGCTCGGGAACGGGTCAACAGATCGACATGATTCTTTCACTATTGCATTCCGCCAGGGCTCCGACGTGTTTGTACGAAAAAATAATTAGAAAAAGTGACCGGGAAGGCAAGAAAAACGAGAAAATCTGAAATTCCATTTTGAGGGGCATTTCTTCATGGAACCGGATGTCAAAAAACAGAGTAGGCAGGCAGGACCACGTTTGCCGGGACTGCAAGTTATTTATAAAACCTCTGTCAAACTACTTGAAACTACCTTTAACTTATGCGCTTGACTTTTCCCTGGAACGGCCTTAAACCCTAATTAGCCCCTTCTTAATGGCCTGCCAACCAAACCTGCCCTGAAAAATTGAAACTCCAGAGGATTTCGTGGTGGAATTTCAAGGAATATTGGGAAAATACAGGTTTCTAAGGGAATTTGGAAAAAAATTCTGCACCTCAAGGAATTTCAAGGGCGTTTTAGGATGTTTCTAAGCATCTTTGGGGTTTTCACTAGCATTTCAAGAGTTTTCAGAGGATTTCAGGAGGTGTTTCAGGGAGCTTCAGGTTTCAGCAACATTGTTGGAAGCAATTATATCTCTAAAAGTTCTTCAAAGGATACCTTTTGAAATTCCCCGATCTACTCCAGGGATCCCTCAAAATTTTTTGAATGATTTTTTCAAGAACCCCGTCATTATAGTTTTCTTCAGAATCCTATTGAAGATTTCTTCATGAATCGCTACAGAAAATTCTCAAAAACTTCCCCAGTTTTTTACTTTAAGTCCTCCTCCATACTTAAAAAAAACTCTATCTGGAAAATTCCAGAAGGAATCTTTGAAGAAAACCCAGGATGTATTTCTGACAGCATAATAGAGGCGATTCCTGAAAAAAAAAACCTTCCAAGAATGTCTGCAGGAATCTCTGAAGGAATGCTAAGAGTTACCACTGAAAGTATTTTCGAACGAATTTATTCACGAATAGAAGTTGTTAGAGAAGTTTCCGAAAAATTCCATGAAAAAAACTTTTGAAGACATCCTTTGCTGATTTTCTTAAAGAAAACGCCGAAATTCTGAAGAAGTCTATGGAATTTAAGCAGAAACAATCTCTTAAGAATTTCTGAAGAAATATCTAGGAGAACCTCAGTGAAATCTCAGGGAGGTACACTTGCAGGAATTTCTTAAGGAAGATCAAAAGAAATCCCACGGAAACTCTTGAAGGTATCCCTAGAGCATTATTTTTTTTTTAACTTGGATAAATATGTAGTTGGAACAAATGCTTAAATCCTTTGTGATATTGTTTAAAAAAAAATATTGGGGATTTAAAGAAAAAAATACTAAAATTTTTGGACCTATTTTCAAAGAAATAATAGATAAACTTAAAAATCTCAAGAAAAAAACTGTTGAAATATTTCTGATTGAGATCATGTGGAAATTGTTCAAAGAATCTATAGATAAATTCTTAGAGTAATGTTCAAATGAAATGCCGGATAAACTTCTAGTTTACTACATAGAACTATATCTGGAGGGAATCTTGAAGCAAACGCTGTATGAACTCCTGAAGATAACTCTAGAGTAATTCTTGCAGGCATCACTGATAGTAATCATGCAAGAATCTTTGGAATGGTTCCTGGAAGGTTTTCTGGATGAATCATTGAATCTTTTGATAAATTCCAGAAAAAAAAAACAGTGGAAGCACTTATTGAGTGGATTTCTGAAGGAATCCCTGAAGAAAAATCCGAAAGATTATCTAAGCGAATCCCTTGAAAAATTTCTAAATTAATCTTTGATGGAGTTTCAGAAGAAACCCAAGGAAATATATTTTAAAGGATTCTTAAAAAAATACAGTAGAAGTTGATGAATGAATTTTGAAAGAAAGCCCTGGAAAAAAATCTTAAAGAATCTCTGGTAGAATTTCTAAAGAAATGGACACATGTAACAATTTTGGAAAATATCCGAATAAAGGTTTCCTTAAGAAGTCCTTTGTCAAATTCATGGAAGGGTCTCATAAAGAACTTCTGGAACAATTAGCAGAAAAATCTATAAAAATCCCCTGGAAGAATTTGTAGGGAAACTTTACCATATTTCTGAAGAAGTCAGGAATCCTTGGTGAATTTTTTGGAAAAATCCCTTACTTTTGATTTATTTTTAAAGCTTTTTTGAAGGAATCGGTGGATAATTTTCTTAAAGATATCTCGTTCTGACTTCTGAAAGAATGTATGGAGGATTTATTAAGGAAATCCGTGCGAACTATTCTTGAGGATTTAGTGAAGAAGTTTCGGGAAGATCCTCAGGCGAAAATTTTTTTAGATTAATTTCTGAACTTAGACCGTTACAAACATTTATTTCACTTTTTGTCTTTTCCCTCTTTGGCTGGTCGAGGGGGGGATAAAAATAATAAAGCATTTGATCTGAAAAGTTTTAAAAATTTATCATATTTGTTGACGAATTTCTTTATTTGTCCCCTCAAAATACAAAATCCAGCCACAATTTTTTGAAGGGAGGTGGGGGGTGGAGTCAAAAATTAAATTTGTATCAGACTTATCAAAATGTTCTGAGAAAACTTTCAAGAATCCGCAGAAGACTTTCTAAAAATAATTCCTGGAGGATTTTCCAAAGCAATCCATGGCGCAATTTCGGATGGAAGCATTTCTAAGGAAAAACATAGTTTTCCAAAATAAATCCTTCGATATTTTTTTAACGAATCTCTCAAGAATTTATGGAGGAATTTTTAAAGCAATCTATGCAAGATTTGTCAAAACAAATTTTTGGGAAATTTTAGAGAAATATCTAGTAAAATATCAGAAACAATCCTTTTCAGAAACTGAATTTTTAATTCCTGGAGAAAATTTACGAATGAATCTTTGAAACATTTTTCAAAGATCCGATTGAGGAATTTTCGGGAGAATTTGTGGAATAGTCCTTGAATAATTTTCGGAAGTAATCCTTGGATGAATTTTCGAAAGAATTTCTAAAATGTTAATTATATTTCTGAAAGATGAAAGAAGTTCCAATCCCCAGCAACATTGTTTAGTCAAATCGACTAGAAGAGGTTCTTAAAACCATCAATAAACCAAAATAAAAGGTATTAGGTTTTATAACGGTTGCCAAAACCTCTATAAAACTCATTTGGTCATCAAATGTTATCAAAATGTCACATTTTTTGCCCGAGAAAAATATAGAACTCTAAGGTATTTTTCTACGTACATGGGGGCAAAAACAAACATTGAGTAATATGATTGTAAGAGCAACATAATGCAACTATTTTTCATTATGCACTTATTTCAGTATTTAGGAGGTTCATGGCTTTTTAAGGGTGTTTCAAAAAAATTCAGGCGTTTCCAGGTTTGCTTTTAGGGGGTTTTCAGGTTTGTTTTAGGTTACTTCAGGACGATTCAAGGATCACTTTTCAAGTGGATTCAGGAAGTTTCAGGATGGTTTTTAGATGTGGTGTCGAAGGTATCAATTTCATTTTCAGAGGTTTCAAGGGGTTTTCGGAGTATTTTGGGGCGCTCCTGTAGGTCTTTGAGAGTTTCTGAAGCCTTCATGGGATTTAAAGAGATGGGATGTTTACTGTTTGTTTGGATGTTTGGGAAACAAGTCCCAGAAAAAAAAATCCTAGCGGACTGAAACTTAATTACCATTGACAAGTACCAGCATCAATGCGATATCATCAATAGAGCAAGAGCACACATTAAAAAATCTCTCCGCCAATTCCGCGCAATGAAGTAGGAACATTATGCACGCAACACAAGCTCCAGTTCACGATCACGATCGATATTCTTCACAACACCACCACCACCGCTCGACAGTAGCAGCCATTGGCTTCACACGGAAGAGTATCTTTCTCCACTCTCCCAAAACAGACGAATAAAAAATCGTACAATATCACCTCTCGAATAGTTTTTTTCTTCTTGTATCTTCTTTCCGTCATATAGAGGACAACAACGGTCTTCTTGTAGCATTTTGTCTGGCCCTTGCCAATGCCAAGCCACGCATAGTCTCTCGCCACTATAGGTAGTTGTGCGCTTCCGTTGTGATACCAAGCCCTGCTTTTGCCGCTGTGGTATGCATATTTTATGCTGCAATTATTTTGAAAAATGTGCGTTTAATTTACGGCTTTCTCTCGGTTGCCAGAGCTTCGCTGGGTCATCCGTCGACGAGCGCGACGACGTCGCAGTCATCGCTTGTGGGATAGGAATTCATGTGGGTTGCGTTGATTGTTCTAATCGTTTTCGATATTTTCGGCGAAGATTGAATGTAGGGCATTCGTTACAGACGTAGGGAATTGTAGGTAAACGGTCGTTTTCACTTTCCGTTGGCTTCGGTGGGAGGAAGGCGATGTGCACCAGCAATCTTCAGGTTCGTTTCTTACCGTTGAAATCACTTGTTTCAATCGTGGCTGTCGTCGTCGTCGTTGCTCGTTGCTCTTCATTTCCCCCCGTTGTCAGTCGTTCTCGTTTATTTTTATTTTTTGCCATTGTTTCGATGCTAATGCGGCGAGAGGTCCCAGTGCTCAGTGGGATCGTTTTGTTGTTAACGTTCCGTAAACAGAGGGAGTAATTGGTTCTAATAAATCAGCTGGTCAGCTCGGAGAGTGATGCTTCCGGGTTCCGAACCACGCCCACCGAAGCGATGGGTGTTATTTTTATTGCAATGACTCTTTTAACGGGACGCCCCAGCCGGCCGTGTGGAATTTGAATTAAGTGCGAAAGATAGCTTTTTGAGAGATATTTTGAATGTGCTCACTGCTTGTGGAATTTTTCGTTACCCGTCGAAGGTTTTCTGATTTATTAGGCAATTATGCGCATTTTAATTGCTCTTTATGCTCCCTCAATTTACGTTTTGCTTTGCTAATGAAACTTTCGTCTGGCTTTCGTTGACTTGTTTCGAATGGCACATTTGTCTTATTCATTAAGTGACGGCTGTCAATCGTTACTCATGTTCGTTATCTGAGACCGCCAGAGTAGCTGTTCGTCATCGAACGGTTCTAAGTTCACTGGGTCCCAAGAACTTGCTTGAGTATGGGTTATCAAACCGACTCGTGTGGCGAGTTATCTCTATGAGCATTAAACAACGGCCTCAGACAAAGAATTCCTTATAATAGGTAACCCATAAGCATTACCATTGATTTTGTTAACACTACCGAAGAACCCAAATGTTCCAATAAAAGGGTATTTCATGAGTTGAGCAGCATGTAAGATGTTGTTGCTGTTAAGCTTACTAAGCAGCTTCATTTTAAGGGCCGTCCATTAATTACGTAAGGGTTTATGGGGGGAAGGGGGTTTGGAAAATCTTACGCGCCATACAAAAATTGTTGGGATTTCATACAAAAAATCTTACAAGGGGGAGAGGGGTATCGGAAAATCGCTAAAATTCCCTTACGTAATTATTGGACAGTCCCTTAAAGCATTTTTGAAACTTGCAAGTTCATACAAGGAAGTCGGATAGTCTTCTAACCACCTTATGACTACCAAGCGAGCTTCTAAAATACGACGGAGAAGCACTGGTGAGAGCACTACAATGGGTCATTACCGAGATTTGGAAGGAGGAAGTATAACCGGAGGAATGGATGGAAAAAGGCGACAAGTTGGATTGCGGGAACTATCACGCGTTCACACTACTGAGCACTGCCTACAAGATTCTCTCCCAAATGTTATGCCGCCGTCTATCACCTGCTGCAAGAGATTTCGTGGGACAATATCAGGCTGAATTCATGGGTGAACGCGACACAGTAAAGGCTGGGTGGGTATGCTGCGCAATACAGATCCCATTGTGATCCACTACCCTTTGTCCAACCAACTCCTATCCCTACCTCCTCAAGATACCGGCCGGAAGTTACGAGCAACCTTAGGAAAGACCGGGTAACCAACCCCGGTGGGAACTTTGGTCGTAGGCTAACAGGGAAGGGGAGGTTTGCTTCGGCAAACCTGAGCGTCTGTTCTCCAGGAGGTGCGTCTGATCCTCATATTAGGGGCGACTGATCAACGTCCGAATGCTAGGAGGACTCTAAGTTCAACTGTGCATTATGGTCCTCCGGAAAGTAATGGATTGGTGTCAGGCCCTACGAGCCAGCCGTAAAAACATTGTAACGGAAAGTTAGCAACAGAATAATCCGAACCGAAACCAACGGCAACGATCTCAGCGAACAAAAAGGACTTGCGATTGGAAACTCGGTACGTGGAACTGCAGATCTCTCAACTTCATTGGTAGCACCCGCATACTCGCCGATCCACTGAAGAACCGCGGGTTCGGCATCGTAGCGCTACAGGAAGTGTGTTGGACAGGATCCATGGTGCGAACGTTTAGAGGTAATCATACCATCTACCAGAGCTGCGGCAACACACGCGAGCTGGGAACAGCTTTCATAGTGATGGGTGATATGCAGAGGCGCGTGATCGGTTGGTGGCCGATCGACGAAAGAATGTGCAGGTTGAGGATCAAGGGCCGATTCTTCAACTTCAGCATAATAAACGTGCACAGCTCTCACTTCGGAAGCACTGATGATGACAAGGGCGCATTTTACGCGCAGCTCGAACGCTAGTACGATCGCAGCCTAAGCCACGACGTCAAGATCATCATTGGAGATTTAAACGCTCAGATAGGCCAGTAGGTAGAATTCAGACAGACTATTGGAAAGTTCATTGCCCACCAGCAGACGAGCGAGAACGGCCTACTACTCATTGATTTCGCCGCCTCCAAAAATATGGCCATACGAAGCACCTTTTTCCAACACAGCCTTCCTTATCGTTACACCTGGAGATCACCACAGCAGACGGAATCTCAAATCGACCACGTTCTGATTGAGGAACGGCATTTCTCCGACATTATCGACGTCAGGACCTATCGTGGCGCCAACATCGGCTCCGACCTCTATCTAGTGATAGCCAAAGTGCGCCCAAAACTATTTGTCATCAACAATGTACGGTACCGACGACCGCCACGGTACAACCTAGAGCGACTTAAACAACCGGATGTCGCATCATCATACGCGCAGGATCTTAAGGTTGCGTTGCCAGACGAGGGGGAGCTCGGTGTGGCTCCTCCAGAAGACTGCTGGAGTACAGTGAAAGCAGCCAGCAACGACGCAGAAGAGAACACCAGCGGGTACGTGGAACGGAATCGACGGTACGACTGGTTCGACGAAGAGTGCAGAACGGTTCTGGAGGAGAAGAACGCAGCGCGGGCGGTAATTCTGCAGCAAGGGACCTGACAGAACGTGGACCGTTATAGACAGAAGCTGAAACGGCAGACCCGCCTCTTTCGGGAGAAAAAACGGAAAACTGGAAGAAGCGGAGTGTGAAGAAATAGAACTGCTGTGCCGTTCCCAAGAAACACGGAAGTTCTATCAGAAGCTCAACGCATCCCGCAACGGCTTTGTGCCGCGAGCCGAAATATGCAGGGATAAAGACGGAGGCCTCTTGACGGACGGACGTGAGGTGATAGAAAGGTGGAAGCAGCACTTCGATCAGCACCTGAACGGCGTGGAGAACGTAGGCACAGGACCCAAGTAGCACCTGCAACTAAAATGGAAATGATCATCGTTGCAATCATGTTGCATCTGAGTTTTCGTGAAACAAACAAAATTAAAACCTATTAAAATCCTGTTGTTAATGCCAAACTGAGGTGTAACAGTTTTATAACAACTAACAAAATGAAAACAAACGTCATCATTAGTCGAAACTTACGAAATCAATTTGTAACTAAAGTATAATCTGATTGTTTCAACGAATCTAAGTTACAACCGTTTACAAACCAAATCAACCAAAACATTGATTCTGATTGTTATAAACATGTGGCACCTGGAACTTATTTAGAACATAACGAACAATTTTGACAGGAGAGGTAGAAGTTCCAAAATGTGCGGCAAAATGTTTTTGTGATCATGAAAAATATAAAATGCACCATAAAAAACCAAAATGTTTCAAAAACAACGAAATCATGTATAAATAAAATATAACCTTTTCTTCATAAATTTATCGAAATATTCCAAATTTTATAAAATTAAGGCGGTAAAATAGAAAAAAAAAATCTGATTGGAAGTATAATATTGACCCAATAAAACATATCTGCCTGATTTGAATGTATAGGGGTTTTGAGAAATCTAACGTAACGTACAAAAATATTAGGAGTATCCCACGAGAAATTTAACAATGGGTTTACATTTTTTACAAAAACGTGAAATTTTCGTTACGTAATAAATGAACAGCCTCTTGTCGACGTAAATGGGAAGTACACGTCCAAGTGTCTGCTTTTTTGGGTTTTTATGTCCTACACGGAAAAAACAAACTACCTTATTATGGGTCGATGTTACCCTAAAATGAGTATATCAAATTGATTAGTAACCCAAAATTAGGTTGTTTTTCCTCTCTCCCCCACAGATGTTGTCGTTAATAAACAGAGATGCGTCTATCCAACGGGGGTCCTTGAGGCAAATAAGCCAATTTTGGGTGGAGCGGATCTGGTTGGATGGTTAGAACACTTGACTATCACGCCGAGGACCTGGGATCGAATCCCACTCCCGAAAAACACGCAAAATGTGAGTTCTTCCTTCGGAATGGAAGTAAAACGTGGGTCATGAGATGTGAACTAGCCCAGGGCTAAAAATCTCGTTAATACAGATAAAAAAAATAAATGTAGATTTACCCAAATTTGGGTTGAATGAACAGGATCTTGGGTTGAATTTACCTACTCTTGAGTATATTTTTAGCTGGAGGTAAAGGCAATTTACCTTGCGTGAGATTTTTGGTTCACTCAATTGTTGACTTATTGGGCCGAATTATGGCATTGCGTCCAAAGAATCCAATTTTGGGTTGTTTGGCGGTTCCGTGTACCGCGTGCAGCATTGTTGTACTTTGTCAATCCCATAAACATTATTTAGCAAATAGTATCTTTCTAAATTCTTAAATTAATTTTCAGCATTTTACGGGTGCATTAAATAAGCTGCTGAAATACACTCCGTCAACGCAATATGGCGAATCAATTTTTACCACAAATGCCTAAATTTTCACTCGCAAAATGATAGGTAGACTGAGGAGCGTTGGGAATACGGAGCTGAAATGCGTAACTTACCGATAAATCTGGAACGGCATACAAATTGACGTTCTCGGTCAGCCTCACTTGCGGTATATTTATGCACACAATTTATTAATCACATGAACGAAATTGTTGATGCATAATTACTAGCAATGACGAATGTGGTGACTAGTTGATTAGTTGTCGAATCGGTCACAATTTGTAAGTCGATAAGTTGTATCCTGGTTATAATTCGATTGCGTATTAAAACCGTTTATATCACGAATGTATGTTTTATATTGGCTCCACCTCTTGCGCTTTTTTGGTTGCAATTTAGTCGTTAATAAGACGATGGGTTCAAATGGCATAACCTTCAATATAGTTGCATACAGATTACAGGAACTTATTAATGTCCAAGTGTGTTGCTTGGGGAGCCCACGGCAACGGAGGAAACGACGACGCCAGTGCAGTGGAGGACGGAAATGAACCAACTCTTACGCTGAGGGAAGTTAAGGATGCCATTCACCAGCTCAAAACCAACAAAGCAGCTGGTAAGGATGGTATCGCAGCTGAACTCATCAAGATGGGCCCAAAAAAGTTGGCCACCTATCTGCACCGGCTGAAAGTCAGGATCTGAGAAAGCAAATAGCTACCGGAGGAGTGGAAGGAAGGGGTAATCATCTGACCATTTGGAATGTGAGAACTTCAGGGCGATCACTATTTTGAATGCTGCCTACAAAGTGCCATCCCAGATTATCTTCCGTCGTCAGTCACATAAAACGAATGAGTTCGTGAGAAGTTACAAGCCGGCTTCATCGACGGCCGGTCGACAACGGGCCAGATCTTCACCGTACGGCAAATCCTCCAGAAATGCCGTGAATATCAGGTCCCAACGCATCACCTGTTCATCGACTTCAAAGCGGCATACGACAGTATCGACCGCGCAGAGCTATGGAGAATCATGGACGAAAACGGCTTTCCTGGGAAGCTGACTAGAATGACGGACTGATGTGCAAAACTGCGTAATGTTTTCGGGTGTTTTATCCAGTTTATTCGAATCTCGCCGGGGACTGCGACATGGCGATGGATTCTCATGCCTACTCTTCAACATCGCTCTAGAAGGTGTGATGCGATGAGTCGGGCTAAACAGCCGGGGATCGATTTCCACAAAATTCGGTAAATTTGTGTGCTTTGCGGACTACATGGACATTATCGCCAGGACATTTGGAACGGTGGCAGAGCTGTACACCCGCCTGAAACGCGAAGCAGCAAAGGTCGGACTGATGGTGAATGTCTCACAAACAAAGTACATGCTTGTAGGCGGAACCGAACACGACCGGATCCGTCTGGGTAGTAATGTTACGATAGACGGGGATACTTTCGAGGTGGTGGAGGAATTCGTCTACCTCGGATCCTTACTGACGGCTGACAACAACGTGAGCCGTGAAATTCGGAGGCGCATCATCAGCGGAAGTCGGGCCTATTACGGGCTCCAGAAGAAGCTGCGGTCAAAAATGATTCACCCACGCACCAAATTCACCATGTACAAAACGCTAATAAGACCGGTGGTCCTCTACGGACACGAGACATGGACCATACTCGAGGAGGACCTGCAAGCACTCGGAGTTTTTGAGCAACGCGTGCAAAGGACAATCTTCGGCGGCGTGCAGGAGAATGGTGTGTGGCGGAGAAGGATGAACCACGAGCTCGCTGCACTTTACGACGAACCAAGCATCCGAAAGGTGGCCAAAGCCGGAAGGACACGATGGGCAGGGCATGTTGCAAGAATGCTGGACAACAACCCTGCAAAGTTGGTGTTCGCGACAGATCCGGTTGGCACAAGAAGGCGTGGAGCGTAGAGAGCACGATTTGCGGATCAGGTGGAGCGTGACTTGGTGAGCATCGGGCGTGATCGAGGATGGAGAACGGCAGCCACTAACCGTGTATTATGGAGAAATAGTGTTGATTCAGTTTTATCTTGAATTTGATGTAATACAAAATGATTGGAAAATGAAATCATGGGTGAACGCGCTGCAATGGTGGAGATGTTTGTCACCCACCAGGTGTTTCAGAAATGCCGCGAATACAACGTGCCCACACATCACGTGTTCATCGATTTTTAATCAGCGTAAGATACAATCCACGGAGACTAGCTATGAATGGCAGATTATGCACAAATACGGATTCCCGGATAAACTGATACGATTAATCAAGGCGACTATGGATCAAGTGGTATGCGTGGTTCAAGTATCAGGGACACTCTCGAGTCCTTTCGAGTCTCGCAGAGGGTTACGGCAAGGTGATGGTCTTTCGTACTTGCTGTTCAACATTGCTTTAGAGGGTGTAATCAAGAGAACAAGGATAAACACGTGTGGAGCGATTTTCACGAAGTCCGTTTAGCTGCTGATATTGATATTATAGCCCGCAAACTTGAGACGATGGCGGAAAAATACATCCGAGTGAAGATGAAGCTAGACGGATCGGATTAGTTATTGATTTGTCGCAGACAAAGTACATAATGGCAGAGGGCTCCAGGGAGGAATCACCGCGCCCATCACCACGAATTTCTATCGACGGGAATGAAATCGAGGGGGTTGAAGAATTTGTGTACTTGGGCTCACTGATGACCGCCGACAACGACACCAGCAGAGAAATTCAGAGACGCATTGTGGCAGGAAGTCGAGCTTACTTTCAACTCCGCAGAATTATACGATCGAATAAAGTTCGCCGTAACACGAAGTTAACTATCTACAAAACGCTGATTAGACCGGAAGTCCTCTATGGACACAAAACATGGACCCTACGTGCAGAGGACCAATGCGCCCTTGGAGTTTTCGAACGGAAGGTGTTGCGTACCATCTACGGCGGAGTGTAGATGAAAGGCGGGACTTGAAGAATGCGAATGAATCACGAGCTGCACCAGCTGCTGAGAGAACCAACCATCGTCTACACCGCGAAAATCGGGAGGCTACACAGGATGGGTCACGTCATCAGGATGTCGGATAGCAACCCGACAAAAATGGATCTGACCGGTACAAGAAGACGTGGTGCGCAGCGAGCTAGGTGGGTCGATCAAGTGGAGGACGATTTGCGGACCCTTTGCAGAATGCGGAACTGGAGACGCACAGCCATGGACCGAGTACAATGGAGACGATTACTACGTACAGCAGAGGACACTCAGGCCTTAGTCTGACCGGTAAAGTAAGTAAGGAGAAGCATTTTGATTGTATCTGAGGAATTTCGGGAGGAACTTCAGAAATAATTTTCTTCACAAAAAAAAAATCCTGAACAAGATGCATGTTAGATGTTTGTAAGATTGATTGATTTGTTAAATTGCCCTAAGACCATTCACAAAAGCACTATGAACACTACAAGTCACGCTATATCTCATTTTGAACGTTACTCCAGACAGAGGATGAAGATCAGCAAATTCCACGCAACGCATCTATTCATTCGCACCAGCCAGCGTCAGTCAAAAATCCGACCTACTATTCGTTAACCACAAATGCACCTCAGGCATGCGACTCTCTCCATCGGACGTGCATTTCGTCCACCTCTTGCCATATGCCACCCCAGCGCCCCCATGTAGTATCCTCCCCAACCCAACAAACAAGTCCAATCGGTTTTTATATTCCGGTTCAATTTTTACCGGACTGCATCCAACCGACCAAAACACACGTCGTCGTCGTCGTATAGGGTACCTACGGCATGGCAGTTATTCGAGCCCAAATGCGTACCTTCTTCCTCGCTGCTGCCTAGTGGTGACCATATAGCCGTGTGTCTTCTACATGTAGCAAACCCAAGAGGCGAGAGCGAAAAAAGGGGGCCACATGCATAATCTTCCGCCAGCGCACATCATCATCATCATCATCATCATCGTGGTCGTCGTCGTTGCCGTTATTGCCACTTGTGTGAACTGTTATGGTCATCATCAAATGCATCATTGAGAAGAAGAGTGTATGGCTGGCTGCTACGCTGCTACCATAATCTACCTGAGCGAAGTGCTGCTAGTGCTGCAGAAGAAAGGCGGAGAAACGCATCCTCTCGCGCGTAATCGCCTCTCCTCCAGTTAAGTCGAGTGTGGAGCTGCAGTGCAGCAGCAGCAGCAGCATATAGTGGAGAACAAGCCCCAGCCCCCTTCGGGGCGAAAGCGCAAAACGCAAACGCACCATCATCATCGTCATCGGCGGTTTCATTCCATCGTCGTCATCATTATCAGTGTGTCGTTTGGTGATGAATTTATCTACTTTGGTTGGCTGGATATATGGAAGGTTTGACGAGAACGAGAACCCCCTATTTTGGGTTTGCGCCAGAGGGTTTTATTTAAAAAATTGATTTTATATTACATTAGCTGTCCCGGCTAACGTCGTATGTACTGCCTGTCAACTGCGTTTTTTGACATACAGCTACTACAGGGACGTACCCGGCCAATTCATTTGTATGGGAGCCCTCCTTTAAAGAGGAGGAGGGGACCATGCTAAGAACCATCTCTGGCCTCAAAAACGCCCACATGCAAATTTTCACGACAATCGGCCAACTAGTTTTGGAGTTTATAAGGGTCAGACAGACTGACAGAAATTTATGTTTATACAGGGGATGGCCAAAATGTTTAGGATAGGCAACTTTTTTTTCTGTCACAAAAAAAAATTCAACAAGCTCCAACTTTTTATGGAGTGCATAAAAAATACTCAAATTTTGACTGTTTTTCAGCCTATTATATACAGTTAGGGTTTTTACGCGGTTGTTTTACACGGTTTTCATTTACGAGGTTTTATTTACGCGTATTTTTGAATTAACGCCGTTTTCATTTACGTGGATTTTTAATTTAAGGCCGGAATTCTGCCAAGCATTATTATAGAGTTTTTCTACATATTTCTGTAGTTTTGGTGCTTAACAGTATGAAAAAGGTAGAATATGATACAGAGTTATTTTCTTAACTTCTTGCATTATCCAAAGCAACAATTTGTAATCTATTATGCCCAGTAAGTCTTTTGAAAGATCAAAAAATAGTTTCAAATCAGTCGGGATATCCTCGGTCATCCAAACTGTTTTGGAGTAAAGATCCTCAAGCCTATGGGTGTACCGATAACTTCTTTCATGACACAAATCTACGACTTGTAATCTTTCATGACTTACTGGACTTCTCAAAGTTTAATAGACAGCATCAGATCTGTTGAGGTGTCTAAGGACATCCAAACCATTCTTGAGATTACATGAACTTTTTTCATTGTACAAATCTACTATTTGTAATCTATTATGCCCAGAGATTATTATTATATCTATTATTGTATCTATGAATCAGATAATTATATCTATTATTGTATCTATTATGTCTATTATGTCCATTTCTGGCTGTTCAATTGGCTGATGTGGAATATTTTAAAACTATTTTGGAATAATTATTGATTTGAACCCTGTCTAATTATGTATAGTTACTATTTTTAGCTTGAGAAACTACTGTCATAGCCATAGACTTTAAAAACTGAGTTCTAGAACACTTAGGATTACCTGGAATATCCCAAAATTTTCTAAGAATGCTTTGTGTCCTTAAACTATTAACCCTCGAGCGATCGCGCTGTTGTATTTTGTACAACACGTTGAAATAATCTCGCGTTTCGTGTTCAGCATTGGCGTGGTGCTGACTGGGGTTACGGAAGGTTAAGTGAACATGATTTACTGCCAGTACTTCGACACTTATGCGACACCTGTGAGCTGGAGCCTTAAAAACGAACCAGTTTAAACCAGTGTTGCAAAAATTCATCTCATTCATTTGAACACTAAGCAACAGATCTTTTCAGTCATTTTTCCTTCTATTCATATTCAAAACGATTTCATTCAATCAGAGGTATCAAATGAGAAGCGAATCCTTGTCAGTTGAATACATTGTCACTCGAATGAGTAACTGACTAACTGGGCATGAAATACGAGAAAACCCTGCAAAATTCCGCGAGACTGAAAAAAATATCGAATGTCGGGTCAATTTTTATCGAATGTCTGGCCACTGTTGGACCAACATCGAACAAGTATTGGGTCCATATTGGGTTTGGTGGCCAAAATAAAAATAGGTGAATGATAGGTTGATGTCGAGTTTGACGTCATCAATGATGGTAAAAGCTTTAAACCTTTAAACAATAAATAGCTTGGCGGTTTTTGTAACTTGTAGAAATTTTGAGTGACAGGCAAAAATCTTAAAATGTTGTCATAAAATAGTTCGTATAGTTAATTTTTTAATAAAAAATCGAGAAGGAAATTATTGAGTTATAAGTTATAAAACATGGTTTTCATTTACGCGGATTTTTGAATTAATGCGATTCATTTTTACGCGGTATGTATCCCCCGCGTAAAAAAAAACCTGACTCTGACTTCTGATCTATGATTCATCATTTTTCAACCCATAGGCTGTTCTTTCAAGGAATATTGTTTTCCATATTTAACCTTGATGAATAACATTACTTTCCATTATTTATCTAGTTCGAATTGTAATGCGGTGATAAATTGCTGTATATACGTTATTGCAAGTTTAAGTAGACACTTTTCTACCTTCCAATAATTATTGTTTTGAAGTTGTTGAATAATTTTGGTATCACTGGTTCTATTTCTAATCGTCGTTTTTCTGTCGAATTGTGATCACTTTTTCATGTCTTCCAATTTGTCTTTAGTCTATTTAACCTTTTTGCCCTTTTCGACATTCTGTCCCATTCGACCTTTTGTCCATTCGAGTGTAAATTTAAATCTTTCCTTTTAGTAGCGCGAGAGGGAAGATAATACGATAGATTCACCAAGATGGCAGGATGACGAACTGATTAACGGGAACACACGAATATTGTCTCGTTACTTCGGGTCACTACCCGAGCGCTGAAGGTCAGTGACTCATTTTGCACTTTATGATGCTACACGCCGTGATCAAACATATTTGAACATTGTTCAGTTCAAAACACGCGTGAGCTCGAAAGTGAACACAACTTGAACAAATAGCAAGAACTGCACCCGCAGAATGCAAACATGGTACACTGGTACTTCGTAAACTGAAATGGTCATGTTTCTGCCATTTTTTTCATCAATTTTAGCAATCTTGGGTTGATTTTCAGAAACTCACAGGGGGAACCGGTTCGGTCATCGTGGATTGCGGAAAATCCGGATTTCGGTGCAGAATCTTAATGCCCGATGCCACAATGATCCACTGGCGCATATTTTTGCGCAATAACGCATGCATGCAGATGCTTTACATAGTCCTAGGGCAGAACCTTGGTCAGGACGCACATAGGATTTTATGACACATCTAAGCTCAGTTCATTTTTGGTTCATGTTTAGTTCAAATGCAACACTGGGTGCCAGTAGAAGGGGCCCCGAAGACGTTGGACTAGCAGTTAAGAATGTGGGAAGTGTTACACTTAACGTGACGTGAATTATTTTTTATATACGACAGTGCGAATATTCCCTACCCGCAAAGAACTGGTCAAGAAACACGCTGGCTGACTCTGAGGTCTTGTTTCAGGGTGTCTGAGGATGGCTCCCCTCTGAACTAGTCGGCAATTACAAATGAAAGAATGGATTTCCTTTAAAAGAATGAAGAACTCACTATTTGCTCAGATTACTCGTTTTCGATGGTTTGTCCTTCGACGTTTTGGTATTCAACCTTTTGGCATTCGACCCCAGACAACCAGTAATCGTATATGATGTTTCATAGGATAGCGCATGTAAAATGTACGCATATCGCCTCCACTTTAGCATCTTATTCAACATCTTATACGATCACTGGTTTGTCTTTCGACGTTTTGTACCTAAACCGACTCCTCAGCCCTGTTAAAATTTAGAAAAGAACGAATTATGCTTGAAAAGCATTTAACGACGCCAAGTAGTGTAGCTGACAGAAGTTTGTAGAAAGTATAAATATTCAATAACCTTCATCTGATATATGGAGACGAGTAAATGCATTGAAAAGACGGCCACTTTTATCAACATTAATGACAATATTTCGGATGATCCCAAACTAATATCGAAATCTTTGCTTATTGTGAAAAGCTATCGGCCCTGGTCTCTACAGGTTGGACTCTGTTATTCAATTATAACGAAAAGCCACGGGAGTATGTTTCGATATCTTGCAAAATTTATGAACATTCACGCTTTCCTCAGCTCGATATACGAGTCGACGAGTTCCGCAAGGATCTACAATGTCTGTTACATTATTTTTGATCGTCATGGACTCATGTCATGGACCAATGTATAAATTTTAATTCATACAGACGATTATTTTGACGCCTTAGTATTAAAATTAAACAAGTCGCCAAAAAACAGTTGAATTACTTGCAATCATAGGTTTCAAAGATGAAATCTCAAAGTGACAATTACTCCATGCACGAAGAATCGTCAACATCGTGTTTCAGTTCCAGATGTCCATTTGGAAAATATTGTTTTATTCCAACAGTTGAACAATTGAAGATTCTGGGAATAACAATAGACCAATAATTCAGTTTTTCGAAATATGCCGGAGATAGACAAAGTTATGCTAATGGGGCGCTTAATATACTTAGGATTTTAGGAGGAAGGGCTAAATACTCGCGCCCGAAACTCTGTTAGAAATTGTTAAAGCTCTGATCACACCTCGTTTATGTTATGCGGTATCTTTCACTTGCTGAAAATAGTTATTTATGTAGCGAGTTGCAAAAAGTTGTATTTTTCAGCACGAGTCGTACATTTATCCAACGAGGCTTGCCGAGTTGGATAAATACGAGCTGAAAAAACGAGTTTTGCAACAAGTTCCATACAAAATTTTATGCAATGACTTTTTTCATAATGCAACTCATTTGAGTTGCATAATGTTCATAATGCAACTCAAATGAGTTGCATTATGAACATTATACAACTATTTTCCATTATGCAACTCATTTCAGTTGCATAATGGACCAGTTCGGAAATATTGGCTATTATGATACCAAAATGAGTTAGATAAAATATAAATTATGATACTGAATTGCATAAAAAATGTTTCTCCCTATGCTTCAACCGGTGTATAATAAAGCAATCCGGTTAGCTTCTGGAGCTTTTTCAACAAGTCCCATAGCAGCTCTTTGCTGTGAATCTGGCCAACTACCTTTTGAATATATTGCTCTATTGATAGAGTCAGTCACAGCGGTAAGAATGATGGAACTGGGGCGCACATATCAAGATCTTGTATTGATACAAAGAGCTAAAGATTCATTTAAATTTATAACTGGAAGGAAATTTCCTGAAATTATTCCATTATTTCGCTGGGTACCCCAACCATGGGATTATGAATCTCTGAAAGTAGATTGGTCCATTAGTAAAGAGATACGGGCCGGAGATTATCCAGCAGAAGCACAGGCATTTTTTCACGAAATTTCAAACAAATACAAAACCCATTTCAAAATGTTCACAGATGGTTCGAAAGGTTACGGAAAACCCGGGTACGGAGTTTGCTCAATAAATTATTCTGAGAAGGGTCGATTGCATGATGAATGTTCGGTATTTTTGGCAGAAGTAATAGCAAAAAAGTCTGCCATTCAAAAATCAATCGAAGATTGTGCAACTGTATTTGAAACTGATAGTGCTAGTATAGTAGCATCACAGCATCAAGATTTTCAAAACATCCCTCGATACAACAACACGAAGAAACGATTAAAAATATAATGAAAAATACATTGGCTTTCTGGGCAAGTCGGAATATTCGACAATGAAATGGCAGACAAATTAGCTAAAGATGAAAGATTATCTGACTTAAATCTGATGGTAAACATTCTGGAAAGGATGCCAGATTATTTTTAACAAACATTATAAGGAATTCTTGGCAACAAGAATAAGGTTTAGCTTTTCAGTTAAATGTGATTAAAGAGAGTGTTTGTAACAAATCAATGTGATCAAGAAGTGCTAACCAGGATCCGTACTGGCCATACTCGCGTTACGCACGATTTTATTTTCACTCCATATGCAGATACCCCTTATTGCTCAGCCTGTAACTGTAGACTAACTTTAAAACATTTGTTATTGAATTGAAAATAAGAAAATCCATCGGTAGTTCTGGTGCTCCAAGAAATGTTCTCCAAAATGACAAAATGACCCAAATGAAGCTTTATGTAATGCAAATTTCCCAAACACTTTTGAATAATTTGTTGGGAATTAGCTTTGATTAAAATTTAAAAAAAAATCTTATCTCCGTGAAATCGGTAACTAAACCTTCTTCGTTCATTGGCTGATGCTCATCTTACACTCGTCAAGTTAGGAAATTTTGACGTAAATGCGTATATCATGTGAATTGGTGCTAGGGTAACTAAGGGCATTACATTAGTTTACAAAATAAAACGAAAGTCGTGAACTTCTGTCAACGACCAAAATTTTTGAAGCATAATTTAGTGCTGATTTCGAAACGTGCACCAAAAAAATTAAAGTAGAACAGTTTTTGAGTTTTAGTTCAATATCGAGTTTTACAACTTTTTTGAAATATGGAATTTAATAAAATTCAAATAGGGGAAATTACGTTTGTTCTCTTCGTCTTAGGGGTTTTTTGAAACCTATTGATCTCAAAGTTGGTCTCAAATACTTCCCAACTAAGCTGAGTTATATGGCCAAGTTTCAGGTAATTTGGCTGACAAAAACCCCCCATGACGAAGAGAACAAACCTGCCGATAATACCCATTGTCACCCTACCTTGCGTTTTGTTCAACCAACTTTAAATCTTTTTCCATAAATTAAGAGCTGAATATAATACCATTCGATCATCTGAATGCAGGTTTTGCGTCTTATTGATCAAAATCAAGATATTGGCGAGTTTTGGGGACAATCTCCTTGAAATTTAGCAAATTTTCCTAAACTATTTGAAGAAATGTATTTTTTTGAATAAGAAAAAAAAAACAATTTAAAAATTCTTTCTCAACGTTTATTTGACATATCACATGTATGCGAGTTGCAGCAAAAAAATTAGCTCAATCAGAGCATTGATTACGGGAATGAGATGTGTAAAGTGAGCGACTTTGTTTAAAAATAGAACAAAAATCAATTTCAAATCATCAACCTTGTATGGAAAGTCGAAAAAAAATCCGCTCTACTGTAATTTTTTTTCCTTCGCGTTTTCGAACTCTGGGCATGATTCTACATCAAAAACGATCATCCGCTTACCGAGTTCAAAAATGCTGTGAACTAGTGTTATCGGCAAGATTGTTCTTTTCGTCTTGGGGTGGTTTTGTTGGCCAAATTGCCTGAAATTTTGCCATATCATTCAGCTTATCTAATTCAGATGGTATGCAATCGCACACGCCAACTATTTACAGCATATTTAGCAATTTTTATCTTTTTTATGTGGAAGCATGTCGAAATAATAGTTTTATTAGAAAATATTCTAGACAATTCATCAGCATATCCGTTAATAGCGTTGGAATAGTAATATCACAATTAAAAAGCTTACCTGCACTAGTATACTAACCTTTCCATAAAATCCAAAGATAAGACTCAACAACGCAGTTCGGCAATACATGAACGTCAGGAGACAACAAGAGATAATACTAACATATTAGGTGGATTAACAACCAACAAATTTTGCAAACTTGTATATTGAGTTTTCTTATAATATCAATAACTTATTTTAAGAAAATTCAACTGTTGGTTGCAACAAATTTTTTTTTTTCATCATTCGTCATGGACATATTGTTTAAGGAACATTCGGATATAGCTCAAAAAAAAAAGATAGTACAGTTTTTTTATTTTTAAATTTTCCATTATCGATTCAATTTTCATATATTTATTAAATTTATCATAATAGCTACAAATGTACATCATTGGCAATATTTACAAATAATTTACACTACTCGACATCATACATACATTTCCATCACATTGGAACCGTTTCTTACGATACACTGTACAATTATTTTCAGTTCTATAGAGATTTCTTATTCTAGTTTGCGATATATTAGAAGGTCTTTATTACAACAGCGTTCTTTTTTTACACATCGTTTCGGTTTCTTACATAGCAATATAACAAATTTCGATACAAATTTTCAGCTCTTCTGAATTTGCTTAAACATAACATCTCTGTAGCAGTTTTCGATTGATTTCCTTAACTAGATCCGAAAAAACAGTACAACAAAATGCAATAATTTTGAACTAGAAACAACTACTACCGACTAGATCACAATTTAAATTCCAACAAACCGAAACTGGTTTTCTAATGCTTCTGCTCTGTGTTGACTTCATTTTTTTTGTTTTCATTTAGTTTTGTTTGAATTAGAGGGAGAAAATTTCCATTAAATCACTTACGGGATTTGACGGGCTACACGGTTGCGGAAACTATCAGTTAGGAAGGCTGAATGGATAAGGCCTGGTCGCACACTGCACTACAAAGCTACCCGGAAGTTCAACGCAAACGCAAACGATAAAAATTGCTGGCAGAAATTTGGGAAATTTATGCCGTCCGATTAGGCTCAAAGTGAGACGCAATGCAATGCTCTGGAAAGCGTGTGGCTCCTGCACAAGACGACGGCGCGCGACGGCTTGACAATCATCCCGTCGGCAAAGGTTCGTCGCTTGACTGCTGGAGAGCGGTGAAGTCTTTTGAGTTGTCGACGACTACGCGACCGCGACGGTGCGTCTTTCTTCGCAAGGCTTAGCTTTGAATTTTACGCGGGGTGCTTGCGATGCGAAGTCCCAGGCGTTATAGGGGGAGAAAGAGATTTTCAGGCGCAGTTTTTCGGAACGACGAATGTAACAACAGAATGTGTGTAGTCTGAGTCCAAAACCATGATACAACCAGAAAATGGAAGCCCATGAAAATCAACCTATATGGCTGAAAAAGTTGATCGTTGTTGCATTCATCATTCTAAAAAAAACTGCGTTTGTCTGATGTTTGCGACTGTGGCGTGCCTTCGTTTCGTATTTTTTGGTACAGATTTGTTCCTACTTTTTACAATTGTGTATAGCTACAATATGAAGAAATTACTGTTTTCGTTCAGCTTTGTTTCCGACCGATACTGCAAGCGAATGTGGCTGCAAAGGGTGGGCAACTGGCTTGGCTATCTCGACACAAAAAGGAAACGACTTTTGTGTGACTCTGTCGCTCGCTAATACTTTGTTTTTGTTTCAACATTTTTTTGTGTCTTGCTGTTCTCTGTTGTGGAGGGTCTCTTCGCGATGAACTACTTTATCTATTTACATGCTTGCGAGTGCTCCCCCTCTGGGCTGGAAGATAGGATTTTATGACCATGTTTGTACACGCTAAATCTTCTTCGCTTTCGGGTAGAGCTGAACCGGGGCCTTTGGTGCCTACTCTTCCCTATAACGTTTCCCTCGCTCAGCTCAAAGTCTAGAGTTCGTGGCTTCATGGCTGCATGGCAGTTGTCTACACTTTATGGTTTATTATTTATACGTTGTTCGGGTTCCTTTTGTTTGTGCTTCTTCCTCCCTTCTTCTCGCAGATAATTTCAAGATAAATTATATAATGTATAGTAGATCACATTTTAGTCAAACAGTCGTGGCTGAGGCTCTTTCGTCGTCATAGTCTTCTTCGTCACCCCCCAGAGTCTTCGTCTCCTTCTTTCGGCGCTCAGTTATGTTGTTGCCGTGATTTTGTGTACATATTTGCCTACAACCAAACCAAAACGGACCAGCAGCGACGGCCGGGACCGCCACTAACAGCATCCACATTTTTGCGCTTTTTGTTCCGTCTCTCTTTTTCAGGGAGATCCCAACAAACTGTGCTGTGCGCATGTGCGCCACAGGTTTTTTGTTACTTTTTTTTCCCTGCCGTGCTGAATCAGGGGAAAGGTAAACGTAAGGCGGGAACAGTCGTAAGTGTAGTACACACGGAATGGCATGTGCGGCTGCGCCGCTGAGAGCTGTCTTTACTGGATTAATTTTTCTGGAGTTTATCACTTTGGTTGTGCGCCGTTGGGGCTCTGTCGGATTGTTTGGCCAGCTGATATTGGTTAAGACGAGATGCTTCTTAGTTTTGATTTCTTTAGAGGAATTTGAGCATATACAAACTTAGTTCACAACTAATGAAAATAGCACGAAGCACAGTTTTCCGAATAAACTAGAAGAGGTCTTAGTCAAATAGACTAGAAGAGGTCAATTCTTGGTTGGAAACAATAGACGCATGAATCACGATTTGCACCAAGTGTACAAAGATGCGAATATTGTGAAACGTATAAAATACGGCAGCCTTCAGTGGGCTGGACATGTAGTGCGAATGTCAGAAGCAAGAATAGCGAAAACAATATTCAGCAGGGAATCAGGAAGAGGTCGGCGACTTTGTGGGCAGCCGCGAACGCGCTGGCTGCACTCGATTGAAAAAGATCTGCGGATCACGTTCGAGGAAACTGGAGTAACATCGCTCAAGACCGACGAAGATTGTGCTCTTCTATACGCTCGGTGTTGGAGTAAAGTTACTTTGTAGCCAACGAGTTATCAAGGTAGGTAGACTTTAAAAGGTTCTAAGAACCATTATAAAACCAAAATTAATGGTAGTATGTTTTATAACGGTTCTAAAAAGCTCTATAATTGGCCATCAAAATGTTAATTGGGCGTGTTATACGTACCTATGCATTCAAATTTGAATCGATATACGTGCATTGGCGTGACAATAATAACGGCTCGCGACCATAAAAAACAAAAATGATGATTTTGTAATAATGGTTTTGTAATGATTTCTTGCAGCTGTTTGGCCCTACAGCTGCGGCTTAACAGTAGCATTTCTATTGTAATCACACAATCAATTGCATTATATCAAAATGAACGATTCCCGCTTATGCGACTCTGTATGTACACTTTAACGAGTTGATTTTGTATTTATGGGAGTTTGCTCATACGCAAATATGCGTTAAACGGACATTACCAGAAGAAGTTCCAAAGGAAGTGTAGTCATCGTAGTACACAATCATGCAAATTCAATTGATATCCAGACAACAGATTTGCACGTATAATGGAATTAATGACCATGTTATACGCACTTTTTTGCGGTAAAGTTACATGCATAATATGCAGCAAAAGTGTCTTACACGTACAAAAGTATACGAGCATTGGCAAGTATCAGAAGGCCGGCTACATAGGCACGTTATCCTCCATTTGGGACATTTATGCCACTGTTGCGATGTAATATAGCATCTTATGCGACTTAACCTACCGTAACTCGCGCGGTTGGCTACCTGCGTCAGCACCACGCTAATGCCGAGTACATATAGCGAGATTTTTTAGCGTGTTGTACAGAATACAACAGCGCGATTGCTCGAGGGTTAATAATATTCGAAAAAGAAACAATTTTTGTTACATCAGTTTTGAACTACTGGCCTTTGAGATATCGAGCCACACTTTAAACTTAACATCAAAGAGTACTTACAAAACAAGTTATTTAATCATCATGACATTCTAACTCACTTCATTGTTTGAAATGCTTAAATGCACTTGGTTTGTCTGTGCGTGTTTGGCAGACTATCTGGACATTCAGACGACAAGGCGTAATTGCTCGTACAGTTTTCAATACCCCTTCCAAGCTAGCGCCACCCAAAAAATGATGACTTTGTAACCATGATGATGGCTTTTCACTTGGTTGAAGCTTTTGGCACTGCTTCCGCAGTTCAACAGCGCCGTTTATATTGTTATCACATCGCTCTATATCAACTTGAACGATTCTAACTTTTACGAGTTTGTATATGCTCTCTTACGAGTTCATTTTTACATTAATTCGATTTCATTCGTACATCAATTCAAGTTTAACTGACATAATAAGAAAAACACCAAATGAAGTCGTATAATCATCGAAGTACGCATGCGAATCCTTTTGACACTTTGCGAGTTCGCTCGCACACTTTTCCGATTCTCTAGGAACCTAAAAATAAGTGAAGTTCAGCACAATAAAATATCTGAATATCGATAACTATGATGTAGTCATACCTTATAAAAGTTAATTTGTATTCTTATATACGCACTTTTTTGCGGTAAAGTTACATGCATAATATGCAGCAAAAGTGTCTTACACGTACAAAAGTATACGAGCATTGGCAAGTATCAGAAGGCCGGCTACATAGGCACGTTATCCTCCATTTGGGACATTTATGCCACTGTTGCGATGTAATATAGCATCTTATGCGACTTAACCTACCGTAACTCGCGCGGTTGGCTACCTGCGTCAGCACCACGCTAATGCTGAGTACATATAGCGAGATTTTTTAGCGTGTTGTACAGAATACAACAGCGCGATTGCTCGAGGGTTAATAATATTCGAAAAAGAAACAATTTTTGTTACATCAGTTTTGAACTACTGGCCTTTGAGATATCGAGCCACACTTTAAACTTAACATCAAAGAGTACTTACAAAACAAGTTATTTAATCATCATGACATTCTAACTCACTTCATTGTTTGAAATGCTTAAATGCACTTGGTTTGTCTGTGCGTGTTTGGCAGACTATCTGGACATTCAGACGACAAGGCGTAATTGCTCGTACAGTTTTCAATACCCCTTCCAAGCTAGCGCCACCCAAAAAATGATGACTTTGTAACCATGATGATGGCTTTTCACTTGGTTGAAGCTTTTGGCACTGCTTCCGCAGTTCAACAGCGCCGTTTATATTGTTATCACATCGCTCTATATCAACTTGAACGATTCTAACTTTTACGAGTTTGTATATGCTCTCTTACGAGTTCATTTTTACATTAATTCGATTTCATTCGTACATCAATTCAAGTTTAACTGACATAATAAGAAAAACACCAAATGAAGTCGTATAATCATCGAAGTACGCATGCGAATCCTTTTGACACTTTGCGAGTTCGCTCGCACACTTTTCCGATTCTCTAGGAACCTAAAAATAAGTGAAGTTCAGCACAATAAAATATCTGAATATCGATAACTATGATGTAGTCATACCTTATAAAAGTTAATTTGTATTCTTATATGACTTTACCAGATACATCGTAATAAGTTCAAAAACCAACATCATATGCGATGAAAATTGTCCCTTTGCAGAACATTTATGCGATAGTAACTTAAAATAGTACTTTATACGATGTACTGCGAGCATCCCTATGCAATTCCTGGTTATCCAGGTACTCTGTGAGTTCGCTTACATACTTTTGTGAGTAAGTAATGTTCATGGAAATAAATAATTAGAATATCGTTTATTGCCTTGCAGTCTTACATGAGTTTATTTGTATGCTTATATGAGCTTTCTGGATTCATCGCAATAAGTACAAAAAATAACGGCATGTGCGATTAAAATTGTTCACCCACTGTTGATATTTTCGATAGTGATTCAAAATAGTACTTTATACGTTGTAGTGCGTGCATCCCTGCGTGACTCTTGGCTGTATACGTGATGGAAAAATACAAAATTCACAACATATAGGTAGAGTGCCTTTTGAGCTGTAATTTTATTAATTGTTTGGAACTAGTAAAGAATGTAGAACTAGTAGATCAACCAGGTACAGGAAATCTGTTTTAAGTCAATTTTAAGAATTCGAATGATACAAGCAATGAAACATTCGGTACTGGAAAGCCTACACAGGTAGGATAAAACGTGAATATTTCTGTGGCACATGATGCAAATAACTGTGGCGTGAGTCCATGATATATTGTGTACATTTTCATTAGGTGACTGTAGGACATAACCCCGAATGATGTACCCACAAACCTGTATGGAGAACAGCTCAGGGTAATAATCCAAGTGGTTGGTCATATTTTCAACAAAGATTTTCCTTCTTTGAGCATATGTTGTTCCTTCTGGTCTTACTACTAAGGAACTTTTTGGCATTCCGACTGCTAATGTGATCATCATTTATGTATCCGTCTTTCAAACAAATGCCATTCTTTCAAGTAATTTGTTAGCGTTGCAACTGGTAATACTTTTACTCAGAAGAACCAGTCACGGCCAGAAAGCCTTATTAATAAAGCTAATAATAATAGTGGTAATAGTTTGATCAATGATTTTTCCTTATTTTAAATCTGGGCTATTCTTTACATATGTAGCTCCCAGGAGTTTCATATACTTAAATATTCTCACAAAAATAGCGTTTATTTTCCACTAAATGTTTCGGTTCTAAAAAAGTAAAAAAAGCTTTCCTGCATTCGAGTAATCAAAATCTGTCAGACATCCCTAAAGGGAGATCTGAGTAAATTCACACAAAACTGATGTTACTGTGTAAAACCTATAAAAATCAAACATGTTGCTCGCTGCTACCATCTATGCAACGCATTGCTGCAGTAATTGCTCCCTGAAAGGCATTATTTGTGTTTGTCATTTGCACTCACGCGTTATGAATGCGATGGTGCGCCCTCTTCAAATAATTGCCAGTTAGGTTTCCTTCATGAAATGACAATTGAAAGGTTTTACACACATTTCGTATGCAAGCATAAACATCTGTTATCTGTGATAAATATAAGTAATGCCTGGAGGAATAGCTGTAGGAAATGTTGGAGAAACCCCTGAAGAAAATGACAAAATAATCTCTTGAGCAATTTCTAGAGCAATTTCCAAATGAATTAACGAGAAAATCCCTGAATAATATCTGAAGGAATCAATGAAGAAATTCAAACAGCAATTCCAGGAAACTTTTCTGGAAAGTTTTTAAATTTCTAAATGAAAGCACTTAAGGAATAATTACCAAGTTTTTGTGCAAAAAATATCCTGGAATTGAGTTTTTGAAGAAACTTTTGGAGGAATTCCCGCAGAAATTCCTAGAAAATTTCCTTAAGAAGTTCGAATGAAAAAATGCAAGCATGAACTTATGTAGCAAACTTTGAAGGAATTTCTTACATAATCCCGCACGACAAAAGTCTTGAATGTAGACAATTGGCTCCTTTAGCCGTGTTGAGATGATGCCATATTCTGAATCTGCATGCAAAACTGAGTCGAAATCCAAATTTTCATGAATTTTGGTGCCCGGGAACCTATTTAAAAATCAGTTTGAAATTTGTATGGGAGCGATTTGTCAAATCACCCCTCGTCGCATTTTGTAAAATCATAGTAGTTCAGAAAAAATGTGTTCTTTCGTATAAAATCGAAAAATCAATACATTTTTCTTAATTTAAAAACCCAATTTCACGGAATATTCCGAAAAATACAAAAAAAAACACCAATATCGACACCCAACCAAAAGAGGGAGGGTGCAGGGAATGTCCATCTGTTCATCTTTTAGTACAGCTATTCCCCATGGTGTATACAAAATGTTAGCTTAAAAGCTTGAAAAACCAATGAGATCTCGTTTTTTTTTTTTTTATTTGGCCGTCCTGCCATTTTTAGAATTAAGGATTCTCAGGACGAATTTCGCAAGAAATTTCTGAGGAAACGCGTGGACCAGTTTCAACATGAATCTTTTGAGAAATTTCTTGAGAATCTCGTAACAAAGTGCCAAGCAAAATTCCTGGTGTAATTCTCGAAAGAATCTCTGGAGGAATCACTGAAGAAATTTTCAAAGAAATCCATGAACAGGAATGCGTTTTGAAGAGGTCCTAAGAGGAACCTTTAGAGGAAAGCTTGCTTAAGCCTTTTTGATAAATCCTGCGAGAATCTTCTTTCGGTAAACATTTCAACAAATTTCTGACAAATCCTTAAAGAACCTTCAATGCATTGTTTGGTGGTGTCCCTGAAGGTAAACCTAGAGAATTGTGTAGAGATAAGTTCTTGTAAAACTCATAGAAGGAATTCCAGCAAGAATGTCCCTTCCGCGACAATTACTTTGGGGCTTACCAGTATATGGGGCACTAAAAGTTATCTGAGATGTTACAAGCTCTTAACATGATGTGGAGCTAAACCACCATCTTTATGATGTAATTTAATCACCTTTCAAAATTTCAGGATGAATAATAAATCAATCAAAACTCAAAGGAAGAAGTACTGCAAATTATTTGGAGATTGGCAGCATATCTTTCCAAAACTCCGAAATTAGTAAAAACCTAAACTTTGTCCATTTTTCAACTTCCAACTTTTTTTTCCTTCACCATCCTTATCGTCTTCCTCCTATACGGGATCCCGTCGTTCGCGTTGTTCCAATTCCCAAAACATTCCGATCCCACTCCGGGGAGGTCATTACAATCGGCAAAGCCCCCTAAATACCCACCATATCCCATCATCGGTCCGGGCACAGAGTACAGACAGACAACAAAGTCTCGACCCCAGCCAAGCCAGAGCATCCCAGCATCAGCACCCACAGAGAGCGCACCCGGGAAAGTTCTTATCTATTTGCCTTCAACCTAGCGTGATTCCTTTCGGTGTAGACCTCCGGAGAACAACCGGCACACCAAATGGACCCAGTCGCTAGTAGTAGGTACAGTGCGCTTCGAGGCAGCTTTTAGCTGAGCTCTAGCTGCGAGAGAGATAACCGTCGTCGTCGGCTCTGGTACAACTGAGCGAGCGAGCTTGGCACTGGCTAACCGTATGGAACCAGATCATAAAACGAAAACTCAAACAATAATCCACCACCTACCGGAATCATCAGCCAGCCAGCCCAGTGGTCCTTCTCTCCCCTGAACCCCGGACGCCTAACTTGTCGTGGTCGTAATTTTCCGTTTCTGTAGGTTTGGCAAATATGAGAGATTGGCTGCGGTGCACGGTGGGTTGGTTTAAGGAATATGTGGCATTCATGAGAAGAATGGAATTTTGAAATTTTATACGTTTCTCGTATGGGATATAAATCTTACTATGCCAGGCATCAGAGTAATATGCTCCGTAGTATAACCAACGTTTAATTGGTCTGACTTTTTTGCGTACAACAGAAACATGTGTTTAATAAACAAATTGAGATATGAATTTTGAAAAGAAATGCACGTGTTCCGGTAGGAATCGAACCCAGAACTCCCAATTCACTAGACGGGCACTATTTTCCTCCAAGCTACGGAGTCACATGACTATCTCCGTTCCCTGAAGGCACAGAACTGAACTCGATTCCACTATTAATGCTCGTGGTTTGTTCCTTTTCGCAATGCAAATCTCTTTCTAATACAATTAGATGAACATCTACACGTCTCTGTTGTGTGCCATGTGCATTCATGTCAGAGCAAGAGAGGAATTATTTTCGAAAATGGTCAAGTGGCTCCGTAGCTTGCAGGAGAGAAGCGCCCGTCAAGCGAATTGGGAGTCGTGGGTTCGAATCCCACCGGAGCACGTGGATTTCTTTTCGTAATTAAAATCTAATTTTTTTCATCAAACACATGTTTCTGTCAGGTCAGAGCAATCAAACGTTGTAATTTCCACTTGGCTTGGTTAGCCTGAGCAAAAATAGACAAATTGACATCCGCAATATTACCAATTATCATTTGTTTACAAAATACAACTGAAGTCGCGAACGTCTCCAAAGTGTTTGGTGCATAATCACTTGTTGTTTTCTCGAGACTATGCTCTAATCACAATGCTTAGAACAATTTTTATATTTTTAAATTGAGCTCTACAGATTTTGAAAATATGGAATTTACTAAAATTCTAGCATTTTACGTTACAGTCTACCAGTTTTTTTATTATTTTGCATAAATAGAAAATGAAGTTAACATGCTTCGACCATCTAAAACCTTTTTTTGCATCAGATTGATGAATATTGCGATGTTAGTGAGCACATGCCACAATCTTCAAAATTATAGCTAAATTAAAAAAATATATAAATATTTTTTACAATAAGAAAAAATAAACAATTTAAAAACTCTTACCCAGAAATTTTACCGAAATTTCGGTAAACCATTAAAGAGTCTCGGTGTCGAAATCTTGGTAAAAAGTTGGATTACAGTGGTCAAACTTTTAGTGAAAATAATTAAGTGAAAATAGTTGCTGAGGTCGACAATTTAATTTTAGTGTACATGACATGTTTCTACACTAAAATAATCATCAGCTTATGGAGTTCAAAAATACTGCAAAATATTAGGGTTCGGGAAGCCCCGAAAAAATTCCCCTTAATGTATTTCGGTATCGATTTTTTTTCTTTTTTTGAAAACATTTGCGATTTATTTTCAATGAGTATTTGCAGAACTTAAACCTATACTCAAACTTATATTGCAAAACAATATTTGTAAAAAACACAGTAGTTTCTGAAAATCATATTTTATTTATAGATAATATCAAAGTCAGCTTTGGAATCTGAACGAAAAAGTGTTTCAGAAATTTCGTCAGAAATGGATTCAATTTTATCATGAATTAAGATGAAAATCTTTCCATATATTTTTTTAAGATTTATGCCAGTAAAACTTTACCATACATTGACGTCAATTTAATCAGATGTATTTTTCTAAATTATTTTCAGAAATATCTTCATGAATACAATCAGTATACTGGAAAAGATTCTTCAAAGTTGACCTTTCAAAATTTAAGTGATCTCAAAACCCAATTCACATGGGTTCTGAAATAAAAAAAAACCTTTTCATATCTAATTTGAAAGAGCTCCTTCTTGAAATCCTCAAATTATCATTTTTTGAGCTTTGTTTTTATGTTTAAAATTAATTTTAAATATCTTTCGATTTTACCTTTTGATACCACGTTTTAGATCGGTATCCAAAAGTTCATTAAATTTGATATTTGTTCTGGAATTAATTAAAAAACCAGCCTCAAACAGAAGCGATGTTTGAATAACCTTTAGTTTAAAGTTCAACGAACTTCTTTGCAACTAACCAAAGTAACTCAACGATAACTTTCAAATATAGGCTGATTAGTTGTTTAGTTACGGCTTCTCTTTCTCAAGTAGCATTTTGAAGACCAATTACTTTTGTAGATATTTTGAGAACCGTAAATCAAATACCTTTCATTTCGGTTTTATGATGGTTTTAAGAATTTGAGGTTTGTACATATAGCATTAATTGAAAGGAAGTGAGTTGAAAATTCCCAGTGACTTACTAAAATTCCTCATTTTTCAGATTGTTACGAAGCTTCCCTGGTTGTCCCGACTGAATAGTTAACATGTCCTTTACGCAACGCTTTCAAAATTAACTGTAAACTCCCACAAAATCCTTATCAACTTTTACTGCAATGTTGCTTCGTTATTATGCTTCCGAAAGAGATAATCTGAACACCTCAGGTGTGTAAGTGCTGGTGGTTTGCTTGCAATCTGCAATTATCGCCATAAATGGCGCCTGCTACGTCAAAATTCTGATCAGTGCAATGTTCGGAAGAGGGAGACATTGATGATGCATTCGGTCGCCCACTACAGATCACGCATCTACAGTACTGCATCCGCGCGAATTCGCGCCAGAAAGGGCAGCACAGGTTCGCTATGGCTTGCGGATTGCCAGTTATGAAGCGCATATATCCAACCGTTTTAGGTACAAATCTCATGATCATTACCATAAATGTACATGAATGAAAGAAGAAATGAAGATACCCTCAGTAGCAAGAAAAAGCCGAATTATTCTCTCAAAATCCGTTATGTTAAACCTTCTGTTACAGTACATTGGCAATTTATGCTCAGAATTTGAAATTGAAAGAAAATATCTATTTTGACTGAGTCATGATGAGTAATTTCAGTCTAGAGAAGTTCCCATATGAATCCACTGAGTAATTTCTGAAAAAAACCCCCAAGGAAACCCCAGAGAAGTTTATGTTAAGTTATTTCTAGTGTTTTTTTTTTGTAAGTATTTCTAGTAATTTTTTGGTAAGTAATTTCTAGAACAACATTGGAGGATATCTCCGAAGAAATCACTGCTAGGATTCCAGTTGAAACTCCTTGTGAGAAATTCCTTATGTGTTCTGGGGAATATCGTGAGCAACTCCTATAGAAATTGAAGCAGAAACGACTTGAGAAATTCAAACATTAAATCCAAGAGAACTCCCACCGAAAATTTCTTAAAGAATTTCTGCAAGGATTCGGAAGAAAATCCAAGAGAAATTCCTAAGAATATATCCAGATATATTTCTGGAGGAATCCCAAAAGATCCTCCTCTCCTCTTCTTGGCGTAACGTCCTCAATGGGACTAAGCCTGCTTCTCAGCTTAGTGTTCTATGAGCACTTCCACAGTTATTAACCAAGAGCTTCCTCTGCCAATGACCATTTTGCATGTGTATATCATGTGGCAGGCAAGAAAATAGTCTATGCCCAAGGAAGTCAAGGAAATTTCCTTTACGAAAAGATCCTGGACTGACCGTGAATCGAACCCGTCACCCTCAGCATGGTCATGCTGAATTCCCGTGCGTTTACCGCCTCGGCTATATGGGCCCTTGTAATCCCAAAAGATATCTTCGGGAAATCCATAGGGAAAACCATAGGGTAACTGAGGAATTCTGCAGAAATTACCAGAATAATTTCAGGATGAAGTGCTTTAGTCCTGGATAAATAACTGAAGGCATCCTTAGAGTTTGTTTAAAAAAAATCTTCAGATGAATCTCCGGTAAAAATTACAGTAGATTTTTTTTAGGAAATGCATAGAGGAATTCCTTAAAGAATCCTTAGGAAAATCCCTATACAAGTTCCTGGATAAATAAACGGATTAATTTTAGGTGGAGGTTAGAGAAATCCCTGCATAAATTTCTGGATATATCACTTGAGGAGTTCCTACATAAATATCTGGAGAAAGCCCTGCAAGATTATCAGCAAGAACTTCTCGAGCATTTTCGGCAGGAGTTGCTGAAGGAATCCCAAGAAAGTTTTCAATAGATAAGGTATCACAGGAGGAAGACCTAGTAAATCTGAATAAACGTTTTTTGAAATTCCCGGAAGAACTTTTGTAAGAAGTCCTAGAGGTGTTGCTTTAGGAACACAAGTAGAATTTCTCGCAAAATCCTGGCATACATCACTGCCAGGATCGCAGCAAGAATGTCTTGAGGATTCCCACTATGAATTCCTGAAAAGTTTCCAATAGGAATTTTCAGTGTATTTCATAAGTAATCTAAGATAAAAAAAAGTTAAACCCTGGAAGAATAGCAGCAGCAATTCATGAAGAAATTCTAGCAGTTAATCTGCAAATTTCAGCATTAGCTTTCAGATGAATCTTTTCAGGTCTACCTCTGGAAAGAAGAAGCAAGTTATGCATTTTTCCATATTGGGACAATTTTCAGTAAAAGAAGTGATTACCTCAGTGGCACATATTTGAGAACGTCTTACTTATTAACACATTTACAGGGAACGATTGACAATTGTGTTGTTCCATTGGTAACTACACAGTTGAAATGTTAGATTATATATCTTGCACAGAAAGAAATTGCAAAAACTCCGCCGCACGTCACTCAAAATTTGAGAATGTGTCACTCCCTCCCCCCTTTTGTACGGGGTTTTCCTATACCTAATGCATTACTTGTCACACTTACCAGAACCCCTCTCTCCTCTATGCGTAATGTACTCAATGGATATCCTTTTGACGTAAATATTAGAACGTTTAAATTTTTATTTCATTTCATCCGATTTCACATTCAAGAATTTCTTGCGCGCAAAGTTGCAAGCAAGCTCCGCACTGTAGACAACCTGTGATTTTACAATCCGATGAAGAATTATGTGGAAAGCGATGGATGTCATTTTGTTACTGCGAACTCGAAGTAACACAAGAATCCCGTCATATCGCCCACATTTTCTATTAGATTTTAAATTTACAGCTTGCTTTCAGTATGAAGCTTGTATTCAGTATTTTGTACAAGAAACTCTTTAAAGTGAACTTTTATAAAATGAAATTTATCTGCTATTTTTTAAGTTGTTTGTACATCTCAGTAATGTTTGCTGGGTTGAAAAAAATAATCTATAATGCTTTGTCAGCAGTTTGAAACGATAAAACCTTGTTCATAAACATTGAATAGGATTGGGCGCTTAAGTTGTACGAATGTGTTAGTTTGTCAAACATATTTGGCCACATGCTGTCGAAAGACATCAACTGAACTAATATTGGTTTTAAAATGGCGATGCTGTGTGAAACACACTTTCATTTTCTTAGTTTAAAGGGGCTGACAAAATTGGAGGTAGACAAAATGGAGTCACCACTGTATTATTGCTGAAGATATAGGACAATGTAGCGCGAAAAAGTTTTATTGAAGAAGTTCAGTTATCCAAGTTAAGTGTAAAGTATTCCCAACATGGTATCATTGCATTCCAGTCCAGCTAATAGGTTCTCTTAAGCTAACTTTTACTTTTATTCAGCAGCTTTCACTTCTTGAAAGTTTTTTGGTGGGTATATCGCATTGGATTTTATTACGATTCCAATTAAGAGCAACTAGAATTTGTCAATCTGAGGCCTTTTCAATTTGCAAAATCTTACAGGAACATTGAACATCAAATCAGTTCCGCTTTACAAGATAACTTTAAAAATGAACATGAACCGTAGGTAATATTTGGTTCTCTCGAATAAAACGTGCGAAATTTACAACAAAGACAGCTTGAGAGTGTCGGGGACAGTGAACCTGACTTTTTCCCGCCACTTTTTCCCACCGTGCACTGTCAACCCGGGAAAAAAGTTGCCAGTCAAACGTTGCTGCCGCTGTTGCTGCTGCTAGTGGTAGTGCATGTGGTAGACCTCACCGTCAGAAGCCCCTCTCATCCAAGAGCCGAAGGGTCTCAGTCTCAGCAGAGCCAGCCGGCTTTAAAACAATTACATTGTGCACATACCATACATCCCCCGTCGCGTCATTCGTGCGTTCCCAACCCATTGCTCCTGCTTTGCATCCCTGGACCGGGTCCCGGGCCGGGCCGGGACCCGATCATCGGCCATCATCCTAACCACGACGACGACGCCGACGACGCGAGAGGAGAACCCTCCTCAGCAGAGCCTCAGTCAGTGTGTGGTGGTTCATGCTCGTGTTTTCTGTGGCCAGGGGTCGTCCCCCTCGCTCCACCCATCATCATCTCCCAACAACAGGCCACACGAAAATGTGAGCGCATGTAGCAGCATGAGTATTGAACTTTACTGCGCGGGGTGACCGTCTCCGTTCGGTAGAAGGGAACGCGACCGGTGCGGTGGTGGTGCTGCCTGCCACACGGATGAGAGCTGTGTGCGATATTTTTTATGCTTCATGAAATTTTTCGCCTTCTCCCCCGTCGGCATGCAATCGGGGTCCGCGGTCGGTTGGTTTGGTGGGCTCAATTCGAGGGGGTTCAGCGGATGGTTCGGTTTGTTCGGGAATAGGTTGTTGGTAGGTAGGTAGCAGTGGCGCGCGCAGACAGGTGACGGGCGATTATAGACACTGGTCCTGTTGGTTGATGGATGATGCGGCGATATGGTGGAGAGTGGGAAGGGAAGTGGTTTCGGTAGAGCTAGACACAGAGCGGACTAACGTCAGCAACCGCCCGCCCGTTCAAGTTAGTTGATACTGTGATTTTGTTGTGCAAATCTTGCGGAGCCCGGAGATCACGCGATTGGTTTCTTTCGAGGGAAAGGTATTTTGGGCGCACGTGAAAATTTCTGAGTCAGCTCAAATTAGTGTGACCTTGTTATGTATGAAGCAGACAACCGAAATGACGCTGTTGGAAAAAATATACATTTTAAGTATATCGGGGATTCTGTAGAAAATCATACAAAATTAGTAGGACATGTGACTAAATTTATGCAGAAGTTTCAACAAAGCTCATATGTAGCGTCTTGAGCTGCTTGAAAACTACTTAAGAGCATATCGAAACTTGATTGGATCTTTCAAGTTTCCATAAGTTGATTGCAATACCTTGAAGTTCCGTTAAAATATAGTTTTTAAAAGAAGTTTTACAAGAAGAAAAATTTGAAAGGAAGGTACACTTAAAATAACTTATCAATGAATATGAAGTTCAAATAAAAAAAAATACTGATATTTGAAACAGTTGCTACTAAGTGAGAGCACTACATAGCGAACATAGCATAATCTGAACCAACTTTAAGGTGGTATACTACATGTTTGCACAATTGAATAGTTTGAAGTCAATTTTGCCTTGTCAAGTGTCTACAGCAGCGCAGCGGTACATCAGTTTGCTTGCAATTTGCTGAGAAGAGAAGAAGGAGGAGTAGCTCTTTATTTTTTATTATTCAATCACTTAACCACCAGCACCAAGATCGACATAGGTGCACAGATCAAGAAGGCGAGGGCTGCTTTTGCGAGTTAAGGAAATGTATGGAAAAACAACCAGATTAGTCGACGCACCAAAATCCGAATTTTCCTCGAACGTGAAGACACTGGCGTATTAGTGAAACCTGGTGTGTATCAGTGGAGAACACTCAACGGCTGCAGGTCTTCATCAATAGATGCCTGCGGTTTATAAATCGTGCATGGTGGTCACACAATTGGCTCTCCAACGTGAAGCTCCATCGTCGATGTCATCAAAAGCCGATAGCGACAGAAATTCGGGAGCGAAAGTGGAGGTGGGTCGGCCACACTCTACGTAGGGGTGGAAACGAATCTGCAAACAAGCGTTAGACTGGAACCCAGTAGGACATCGCAGATAGTCGAAACAAATTACATTCATCTTTTCATTTATACAAAAAGATTGAAATTGGTGATATTCAAATTAAAATAAATTCTAATTTTCAAAATTATAGAACTCAATGTTCAGGTAAGTCTTAAAAAATGTTCTACAGAACATTTTGTAAGACACGGTAGAGAAATTAACATGTAATTAGGTTTCAGACATTACAGTCGTTAATAAAAGTTCACGACTTTCGTTTTAATTTGTAACGTTTTATTAGGCCGTTACAAATATTTATTTCACTTTTTGTCCCACCAGCCTTTGGCTGGTCGAGGGGGGGGGGATAAAAATAATAAAACATTTAATCTGAAAAATATTAAAAACACATCGGATTTGTTAAAGAATTTTTAGCAAAACACGTAATTTTAATAAATATTTTTTATCTGCCCCCTCAAAATGCAAAATCCAGCCAAAAAATTTTGAAGGGGGGGAGACAAAAAGTGAAAAATAAATTTGTATCAGCCTTATGTAATGATTTTTGTTTTATTTTATTTGGTTTTCAATAAAAAAAACACGTTTCAAGCAACAATTTTTTAATAGCTGAAAATATTTTTTCAATAGTGGGTATAGTTTTCAATTTTTCAATGGCTTTTGTTCCTAATCAATTTTTGTCCCCCTGCCCCTCCTTGTACACGATGAGAGGTCTCGAACATAAAAGAAAAATAATATTTGGTCGGTCTTAGTTTTTACAAACATTCATTCGGAATAACATTTTTGTTTGTTGTTAAGTTTATCAGTTAATGTCATTTTAACTTCGAACCATTTCAAACAACCCAAATGATTAGTTGAAACAACAAATATTTTTATTGATAATTTGCTGTCCCGACAGACGTAGTTTTGCCATTTTGGTTGTAGTTGTTTGACAACTGTTGCGTTCTTTGCAGTCTCACTCCCCCTGGGTGGTCACGTGGTTTATGGATGTCCCCTAAAAACTGTGAATGTGCATAATGTACGAAATTCATGAAGCTGAGAAAAAAATCAACTCTTTTTTATATATTTATAGACATTTAAGATGCACAATGCTAATAATGAACAAAAATAAATTCTTTGTAATTATGCAACTTATTTCTATCTGCACTAGTATAGAAAAGAAGGTAGTATAGAAAATTACGATGCCGAAATATGACACTTTATATTATACAACCTGTCATAGTTCCATAATGCGGTAGCTTTATATAGCTTACAGCATAAGTTCCCAAACTTTCGGTTAAGCGATTCCCCTCGCCGTCATGATGTACTTTCCGTGACCCACCGGCAAAAATAAATCACGAAATAAAATCAAATTTCTAATTTGTAAATCGGCCAAAATGTAATTAATGGAACAATAAGCAAATCAAATATGCATTTTCTCTTGTATGTTGGACCTTGGTGATTGTAGTTACAGCATGTATTTTGAAAAAAAAAAATCGCGTCAAATCTCTATCGAATTCAGCAGGAGTTGCTGAGTGCAATAAGGTTTGCAAAATCTTTCACGACAATAGAGAAAAAAGTCCCTAAAAGTCAAAACCAATTTTTTTACAATCATATCTACCTTGAACTGGTGCTGCCGTGACTCTTCTCTGACATGTGTAATGAAACCATTAGTGAATTTCTAGTATAGTTCTTGATGCAATTGAGTGAAGGTATTGTCAAGACTCTCGGTTCGTATCTGAAGTTATTTGCGGGTTTTCAGATTCTTTACAGATCCTCAAAAAAAGTTTGCCAGAGATTAACCTTTGATTATTATTGATGGTATGCTTTCCCAAAAACAACATATTTTTGATAAAATTCTTGTGCAACTAAAATATTTTAGATTGCGCTAAAGATTGTCTTGATAGTGGCGACGTGGATGGAGGATAAATGTCTGGAAACACCTGTTTAAACAACTCTATACCCCCGACCTCTCTCAAATGTACGAATACATACATTGTAACTTCGTATACGAAAAATTCAGCATATACAAATATGTATTTGAAGTTTCGTGTCAAAATTTGACCTCAATTCATCAAAGCTAGCTAACCATAGTTACAGCATCTCAAAGTTATCAATTTCGAATGAAAACCAGCGTTTGGCTGATCAATTTTGCACTACAATGTAACTATAACTGGAGTCGACGCTACTAATTTTGGGCGCATCTACATTTGAGAAAGCATATTTCTAAGTTATTGCCACAACCCAAACTTCTATAGCACGATAATATCTGAGTAGTTTTTCAATCAAATCAGCTATTTTTGGAAGATTAAAGGTTCAAGTTAGAACCTGGGATGTGTTTTGAAAACGCTTGTCACGTTTTATTTCGTCTCCGCGTGTGGTTCAACCGACTAAACAGTTAACATTTAATACGAAAGGGCATCTTTTTCCTTTATTTTGACACCTAAAATCAATTACAAACAGATTTTTAAATCACATTTTGACAGTTGGGCAACTGCTTGACAACTTGACGTTTTGAAATGTTCTGCCATCATTTTTTCTATCGCGTCCGTATTTTTCGATTTCGTGTTATAAACTCACCTATGTTGAACTTTCTAATAAACAATGAAACGCGGGATAATGAAAATAAAATCGATAGGAACACTCAGCCACGAATAGTGTACATCAAGGTACACTGAAACGTTCCGGAACCTAGCATGCGTGCCAAATATGGTGTTGTTAATGGCTGATTGTAACAGTTTTTGAGAATCATTTCAAGCGAATCAGTTTGGCTGATCAAAGGGATGGCGTATTGCGCTCTGGAATTGATTAATTTGGTGAGTTCGTTCTGATTTGAACTGTATAGTTGGACATCACAATCTCGATTGTGATGCTCGTTATCATTCCTTCTGATATTTTTACACTTAAATAAACATATTATATCATACGTACTTAGGGATGGGATAACTTAACTTTTTTTCTCGTTTTTGAGAGCGAGTACCGGCGCCTAAGTCTAGGCTTTCAAGCCTAGGCATAAGGGTTAAATTTTCATGTCCAATTCCAGGAAAAAGAGCATCGACGGAGTGACATTAACTTTCTTAGCAAAGTCACTCCCAACGTATTTAATTCATATTTATACTAAATACTATTATTGTGACAATAATATCCACAGCAAGACGCTGCACAGTAAGATTGGTCACTTCAATTATTGAATTGCATCGCCGATGTACTGCAAGCATTGATATTGACATGAAAAGTGTTAGAAGTAGTCAATTCAATCTTTTTTCAGGATTCTATTTACATTTTTTACACATACATGTATGTGTAAGTGTAGACTAGACTAATTTTTAAGTTAGGACCTGTCATACACAAAAAAACAACTGGAAAGCAATGCAACCGGTTAAAATAGGTTCGGTCCATTCGTGACCATACTCATAAAGGACCTTGTCGGGTATTTTCAAAAAGTCTCTCAGGTAATTAACAATCCAGAAAATGTAGTATGTCGAGCTTTCCACTACGATTGTAGGATTAGAGAATAGTGATTTCTGATTTGAATTATAAAAAAGTTAAAACGATGCAGCCCACATGTATCATCGAATAAAAAAGTGAACTCATACAGTAGGCAACATTTCGATAGCAGGCATTTGAACAATGTTCAGATAGATTCTCTTAAAATACCTAAGGACTCCACGTAGGTGTTCGCAAATAGTTCTCCGTGAGACAACAGGTCTGCAAACCCCTTTAAACGTGTGTCTACACAGTAATACCAATCCTAAAATGAATCCAATTCCCGAAACGGTACAAGATCTGTTCAGAATGTTAATTTCATTGACATCGGCGAGTATGCAACTTCTAGTTGCCTTTACACGATGCAAAGAATATAATATGAACAAAGATCTCAGTCAGTGATAGTTGCACAACAAAAGTTTGCTGAATGAACAACGTGGATTTTTTTATGTAATTTTCTAAATTTCGATAATGGATGCAAAACATAATTTATTCAGCTAGCGCAGTGTGCTATTGCAATCCAATAGGCTAAGAAGCTATTCGTCAAATAATAAAAAAGGAAAATACAGCTAAAACTAAAAAAAGTCACAAAAAATAAAATCTGGTAATTAACTGAACCCTTCCACATGCATTCTGCTTTAAGCTTTGAATTTGATTCAGGTTTTTCCTGTTCATTTTGTAGAATGAAACCATATTTGAATGAAATTGAAGAATGAATCAATATTTGAAAACCTATTGGTAAGACACATTTAGCACAATTCATGAATCTTCTTAAATTTTGCAAACATTTCAGAATACAAAAATCAGTTTACCAACCAAACATTTACAACCAACAAGTTTTAAGAAGTAATACCAAGTCCAGAGAATATACTGAAGAATTGAAAATTCCTGAACTGACATTATCTACACAGTAAGAATAAACAATTTAGTTTTCAAGAATATACATTCAGGTTTTCACAAACCAGTCCAATGAATGGAAGGTCCTTAGGGCAGTGGTATGAAGTCTCATAGGCAAATAGTATATCTCTATTGTAAATTAGGCAACCGCTGTTAAGGAAAATCATATCTAGTAATTCATTAAAGTTTTGTCAATTCAATATAACAATTTACAATCTAATATGAATAAACCATCAATTAAACTGGTACTGCGTCCCAGTATCCGATACAATAGACCTATGTGCCAGATGTATCAATCAACTGAATATTCGTAAGCCGTTTCTATAGCCCAAATGAACAGAATAACCAGCAAAGCAAGCATTTTACTAATAGATTGTTAGCCAAAAGCAATCATCCAAAACTATCGATTCCTCAAAACGACATGTGTGTAAATCGGCATTTTCTCATCCCCGATTCCGCCATACAGTGCACCAAACAATCTCCGTTCGCACCATTCATCTCCATTCACCGCCACATTCAATTACGGTGTTCACCCAATCCGAGCTGGGTGGGAATCGGCAGCCGGAGAGGCCTCGACGTTCAGTCAAATAAAATTTGCCGTCGAAAATTATGGATAATCATCCTGCTTCGGTCCAAAGACCCAAACAATGCACATATTTCTAATCACCAAGCCACCCCACTTTCCAAAAAAAGCGCTTACAACCGAATCTGTTATTCCGCTGTCCGAATGCCACCAGCTGCGCTGAAATTTGCCTCTCCGATAACCAGAGATCGAAGTCGACCCTCAACAGAGTCTCATCACAATTCCCATCAGCAGGGCCAAACAGAAGCTGTCTTAAGAGCCCCGAACGGACAGCGCTCACCAGCCGTCATCGTCGTCATTTAAGTCGTCCGTCGTCCTCAACTTGTTCGTCGTCGTCGTCGCCAATTATTGGCGCCTTCATCCGTTTTCCCTCCCCGAGTTGCAACAATTTCTATAAATATACAATATTTTCCTCTAGCACTCCACAGATAGGTACCTACTGTATCTCTTTCGCTCTCTCTCATTTCATCCCTCACCGTCGTCGTTTTGCTTTCTTCCATTCTGAGCTCTAAAAACTATTTTATATTGTCTTTCAATCTCTCTCTTTGTCTTTCGCGTTCGCCCTTTTCCGCACTCTTCAGTGACTTGACTTCCTCCCTTGAACCTGACTTGATCTGTGAGCGCTCGAAATCGCGATAAGTCCCCTAAATCTCCTGGCCCTTCGAAACATTAAAAAACAAAACAACAACAAACAAAAACTTACAAGCAACACACAGAGTATCGTCGATTCCTCGAGGTCACCTGGACACACCGCTCTCGACCAGGGGGGTGGCACCGCCCGCCTTCTCGCTTTGGTTCTGGGATCCCCGGACCCCAGCGGCAGGACAGTTGTAGGAGTTGAAGCGCGACAACAGATAAACAAAAATAAATCTGTGTACAAACGAAACAACAAAACGGCTCACTAAACAAACGATGCTTTCTCCGGTGTGGAAGGGGCACCTCTCACCGCTGGAACCGGACGAGACACGAAGAAAGGGATCCCGCAGCTATACAGAAACTTTCCTGAACACGACCAGCGTCTCCGCACCTCCGACATCCGCATCGCCGTTTGCTCGCATCTCCGTACTGCTGCTGTTGCTGCCTTGGAACCGCTGCAACATGGGCACGGGCGCGGGCTATCGGTTGGAGAAAATTTCACGACATTTTTGCACTTGACCTAACACTCGATCAATCCTATCGACTAGTATCTTGACGGATTTCTCCGGCAGCGGTGGCAGCACGTCCCGTATCTTGGCCGTCGTGGTCCGCTCGAACAGTTCGTTCAGCCGCCGGCCAACGTTGTTGTCCCGCAAGTGCTGCAGGGCGGCGATCGTCGATCGCCGAAAGACGCACAAATTGTCCAGCAGAAGCCCATGGTAGGCTTCGTACTTTTTGAGTAACCGGTAGCCGTGCAGCAGACCGGACTCGTTGTCCAGGAACACCAGCAGCTGCGAGTCACTCTGGCGGGCCAGGTTGTGCGCTGGAGCAGCCATGATGTCGGCATTCCACTGGAAGTTGTACAGGTTGTTTACTACCCGATCGAGATTGGCTATCAGGTAGTCGAAGACAATAAGGTCCGACCACTGGGCCAGTTCAACCAGGCGCTTGAGGACGGAATCGCCCAGGGGAGCTCCCGGTGGCCGGATGGGTTGCAGCTCGGGGGGCTGTGTGGCACCGAGGTGATCCAGGAGGGTTTTGGGTGGTTTGGGTAGATCAAGTCCCTCGGTGATGTTCCTTATATCTAGTTTGTTGAGATGTCGTTCTAGAGGCTGGAAAGGTTTGGGAATTCCGGCTGGTTCAAGGTTTCCAATCCATTTAGTTATGACGACCGGTTTGGTGGACTTCCACTGAGAGTTGGAAATGTCGTCCGTTACCGAGGACCATAATTTGGTTTCCATGTCGATGATTGATGCTGCGCTTGGTGCGAGGTTTGTGATGTTTAGCAGCTGACCTAGATAGAAGCTGAATAGTTCACCTTGAATTTGGTCGGTGTTTTGGCGATATCGCGCACAGGCTCGGGTGCCATCGCGGAAAACTACCATGCGGTTCTGCATTCTCCCGCAGCCCACTTCTAAGTGATCGACTTCAGCGTTTTGGAGATAGCGGGTCCAGGAGTCACTTTGCCGTTTTCCGAAGCCACCGGGTAGGGCATTTTCGACCGTAGATCCCCAATAGATGTCATTCAGAATGACACCGTCCGGATCTTCCGAGTCTTGTTGGTCGAAATTTTGACTGACGATGTCGATCACCGGTCCATCCGGATTATCGTCCTCTGGTTTGCCGGAGGAAAGGATCTGATCGATGATCGATGGCTGAGATAGTTTCTTTTCGGGACCCTTGTGGAACAGACCATCAGCTGTTCGACGAACTGTATACTCCTTGATGTAACGATCCTCAGGATCGAATTTTTTGATCACCATTGTATCCTTGTCGTCACGTTGGTCAATGTGGAATGCATGCCGAAATACATCTTCGGCTTTCAGCTTCTCTTCCGCGATAAAGGACACCGAATTATATGAATCCTTCCCCCGAAGATCATCGATCGTTGGAAAATGGGGTAGCTTATGTGGCAAGTGCTCGAACCTTCCGAGAGGTAGATGTCCAGATTCATCGCTGTCTATACTAGCGCCACCACTTCCTCCTCCACTTCCACCAGTATCACCCGATCCTTTCGTCACCGCTTGTGACATTCCAATTAGTGGCACAAACACGCCAAGTGCCAGCCCCAGGGAAAACGCAGCCATAACGCTCAATAAACAGGCCTGCCGTTGAAATGCACGTCGTCGTCTCGCTGTGATTGACATTGTATCACTATCACGATCTTGATCACAACTTCCACCGGCTTCCACGGTACGAACGTCAAACATTTTGCGCGGCCCTCGCTCTGGTCCTCGTTTGCGCTCTCTGTCGCCTATGCTGATGCTGCTAGGCTGGAAACACGATCGTAGAGCAGCAGCCTCCTCGAAGATGCCGAATGCTGCAGCTGTCTCGATTTATAATTGATTTATTCGAGTGATAAACTTTTTACAATCCTATTAAACCTCTTCGCTTGTTACACACTTGTTGACGCGGATAGGATGGTCACTACACGATGCTGGTTGGCCGATCGCCGATATGGTCCATCGCAAACTTTTCCGCCGAGTGTTATTATGATATGTTTTGAAAAATTACACATTATTAGAGATTCTTATTGATGGTATTCCCCCTTGCCCCAAGTGCAATTTATGGAGCTGCTTGTTCTCGTTCTTACTTGGTACACTCCTCCGCGACTCACGATCACTCTTTGCCCCCAAGATCATATATAGATTATCACAATTTTGTGGTTATTACTATCGCAATTATGGTTCACAACAGATTTGTTTTTTTCTCGGCAAGCAAACTTTTAACCTTTTCTCTGCCTCTTCTCCACAGCTTCTTCGCAGAGATCTTTTCTTCTCGGGCAAAACTCGGGTTTCACGTTTGTTTTCAGCTTATTTCAGCTCTTTTTATCTTTTCTTACACCCACAACTTCTTCCCAGTTAAAAGAATTTTTCGCTTATCTCTCTTCTTCGCTTGAACTTCACCTCTCGATCGGAACCGGAGAATTCTTCGCATTTGCCGTAGAACGAATTACTGCGTATGGTTTGTCTTCGGTTGGTCAGCACTAGAAACCCAACAAGGGCGATCAAAATTGTACAAGTTTCAGTACTTGAACTTCACTGGAATCTCTTCTTGAACTCTAATAACAACCGGTCGATGGAAAAATGAAAACTTTTCTTCGTCAAATTCTTCGCCCAGTTCACATCTCAAATTACCGAACTGCCGTCGGACGTGGTCGTCTTTGCCTTCGTCGTCGATTGCTCCACTCAACACTTTCCATATGTTTAATTATTCATAAAAGACACCACATTGGCTCTCTCCCTGTGGCTTGGTCCGGAGCTGATCTTGGGCTTTGCGTCACCGTGCCTCCGCCGGTCCTTGGTGGCGGCCGTTTTTCGAAAACATCTCTCTGTTTTGTGCGCGCTGTCCCGGGGTAGCTCTTTTGAAACTATCTCGTTTTCATATTTTTTAGTTCGTTCGTCCGTCCGTCCGGCCGCTTCTCCTTTTCGAAAGCCCTTTTTCGCTTGTTGGACCAAACTCTGGACGAGCGTGCGCGCGCGCCTTTCCAGGTCTCGTAGAAGTGCGACGGGCCTTGGATGGGTTTTGGCTTCTCTCGCCTTATCTGCCCGTCGACTTTTCAAGCTGCTTTTCAACTCTTGGCCTGTCTATCTCCGCCTGCTCTCTGTCTCTCCTCAGGTGGCGGATTTTTAAACGACTTTTAAGTACGCCACCTCGTCTCTACCACGGCGGCGAATCTCGTGTTACACTTTCCTCAGCCAAAAAATAATCCTCTGCACCGAAGAAGAAGGCACAGACAAAACCCGAAATCTTCTTAACCCGAGGACTGAGATTTTCAACAATTAACTGTTATCATCGCTGTTTGCGCCCTTCTCGTTTCTACGCTCACTCACGATCTTCCGATTTTCACCAGCAAAAACAACTCCCCGTCGCAGAGTCCACAATTGATTGTTCTCGGAGTATGAACTTTCCGAAAAAAACAAAACCCAAACAAAAGTCAAATCCAAACACGATCACGATCAATACTTGCGAGAGTCTTCGTTGCTCCGGAAAAGATCGGTAATCCACCGCTCGGAAACTACACAATCACACACCATCCGCGGAGGACTCTTAGCAGATCGTCGCGTCCTACCGACGACGAAGTCCGATTCGCTGATTTATTTGACACCCGCTGCTGGTACACCAACGGGGGCGAAACTACTGCTCTGTCCCTCAAATTCAAGTGATCAACACTCGCGAAGCGCGAACGAAAAGATGGACTACTCGTAACGAAATCTTCAGCAAGACTGGTGAGTTCTGGAGTCTAGCTGGATCGTTTCGACTATACCTTCTGTAGCTCAGAGCACACTCTCCGGTACTGCACACACAACACCCATACACGCTCACTCGGGATCCAGGAAACCTGCCCAACAGGTCTTTTACAGTTGCTCTCTTTCTCGCTCACCTCAAATCACGCACCAACACATCCCTCTGGTGGTGCAATTTCGCGAGAGCGAGAGAGAGCTTTTGATCCCCGCCAATCCCCACACCACCTGTACCACGCTCAACCGTTGCGTGTGGCTTGAATGAAAATGATCACTGAAAGAGCTCGCTCACGCTGCTGGCTGGCGCAGAAGTTCGCTCCCACACTATTAATAACAATAATCGAGCTCACGCAATATGCGCGACTGAGCAATGATCGCGCACATCTCCCACGGAAATCAGCTTTCTCTCGCATCGTTCTCTCGGAATCCGCGATCGAAGAGCCACTACTGTGGATGTGTGCGGGTCAGCCACCACAACCCCGTGTGGAATGAAAGAATTCTTTTCAGAAAACCAAGTGCTGCCCAGTGAGAGCGCAACGAGCGTAAACAAATATAATATGGAATAATGAGAATTTTGATGGTGTGAGCAGGGTCCGATGAACGGCCACGGTTTCACCGATCACCTGACCAGAGGGGCGGAGGACGGTGTGCGTGCGGCGCGCAGGGTGATCAGAAGAAAATATGATAAGTGTGCAAGAATTAGGAGAGGCTTCAAATTATGCTTCTTTGCTGGAGTAGTGCTGTTGGTTTCTCTTTCTGAATTCCCTACGTCCGTCGATCGTCGCGGTCTCCGCCGTCATCGGCGGCGCGATCGTTGCTTTCGCGCACTGACTGTGCGCTTTGGGCTCTTTTTGGGCTATTTCTCCGTGCTTTTCGGTTCTGGACCAGCCAGGCCATGGCAGCAGCATACCTATACCTACCCTTATTGTGTGCGTGGACTGTGTGGAGGAGCATAACGCCGAATGTAGAGTGTGTAAAGTCATCATGATCATCGCCGACGGTCGGTCGGTCGGTTGGTCGGCTGGTTGCGATCGCTTTGGTTTGGATGGTTGGGTTGGTTGATCGGTCAGCGCAACAGCAGCGCGGTGGTGCTGGGCCATGGGCGGTTGATTGACCCGAAGATTCAGGGAGTGTTTGGAATATTTTCTGGAGCTGATCGGTTCGGTGATCGGAAAGACCCAGTCGGCCCAGCGTCATTAGTTTAACTGAATGGTCTAATAGTTTGCTAATTGGAAGGGGGCATCCGTCGTAGTTTCAGCCGTCGTCGTCGTTGTAGTCGCTGTAGTCGTTTTCGTCATCATCCGAATCGTCGTCATCGAGGGCTTGCTGGATGCTTGTTGCTGGATGCCAGAGGCGCGTTGGCGTTTTGCGGCATGTGTGGACCACAGAAAGAGAATTTCGGTTAACGAGGGGAGGGTTTGATTGTTTTGTTGCTTTCTTAGCACCTAGTTGGGCGTGAAACGATTGAAGCCTTGCTAAGTGAGATATTTTAAACTTCATAATGAGTTTATTTATATGTGTCGAGGGGATGATCTTCGGTTTCAAATGCGTGCGATAATAGATGGGTTGACGCTGTTTCGTTCAAATTACTGTTTTTACTGTTTCACTATTTTGTTTTGTTCAGACGATCTGAGTCATTTTTGTATGTATTCCTATAATTCTATTAAGTGTTTTTTTTTTTCGTTACATCTGGTAACCTATCAGGTTCAAACCTTAATGTTCAGTGTAGATGAAGATTTCATCGTATTAGACATTTTTTTGTAGTTCAGGTTTATTTCGTGATTTTTGCACCGAAGTGCTGCTTCCAACCATCTTTCGATCAGCTCTTCTTGATCCAACACGATGCTTCTACGCCGGACGCGATAGCTTATGACAAGCGTTCGCAGAAGCGTGTGGGGCAGTCATCAGGTAAGAAGCTACCAGGCAGCCCTCGTATGGCTAGAAGGTTGTTAGCACCGAAGGGCGGCAGTAATGGCGGTATGTCATAAACCAGCTAGACGTCCCGAAAAACTGAGAAGGATAGACCTGAAAATGCCGGCCGAAGGGAAAAGGGGGTTACAATCAATGGCTGTAGGTCCACAGCCACCACAGGTAAGAGCAAGTCAGGAGGAGGACGCCCCTTTGGACCCAGGAGGTCTGAAAAAAAAAATAAGAAGAAGACATTGGAGGTCCAGGAGCGTAGGCACACCTGGCTAAAAAAAGGTATAAGGGCAGGTGCCAAGTGCAAGAAGGGGAATGCGCTCGTCATCGGGACTTAAGAGTCCAATTACTTGGAAGTCTAGAAGGCGATGAGGAGCGATGCCAAGCTCGTGGGAGCCGAAGTAAGCAGTATTAGACGTACTCGTACAGGTGAAATTATCCTTGAGCTCAATCGCGACAAAGAGCGCAAGAGCGCCGCCTACAAGAGTTTGGCTTAAGAGGTCCTAGGCAAGGGTTTCGAAATGTGGGCTCTCACAGCGGAGACGGCTATGAAGGAGAACAACCTAAACGAGATCACTATGGCGGAACAGCTCGTCACAGAACTTCTGCAACAGAGCGAGGTGGCTACGGAGAGGAACAGCAGGACACAGGCGGCTTTAATACAGCTACCTGTGGCGTTAAAGTAAGGAAGCTCAAGGTGGGCTGGTCAGTGTGCCAACTGACCATACACGAGCCACCGGAGACTTGCCGGGTTTCTGGAACAAGACCCAAGCAAGCGGTGTAGGCGATGCGGAGGTGGAGGTCATAAGGCGCAAACTTGCACGAATCCTCCCATGTGCTTGATTTGATCCGGAAAATCCACAAACAGAAAATTCCAACGGGAAGCCCAAGGTGTCCGGCATTCAGAAGAGCCACAGCTGGCAAGTCATAGTCCATTTCGGGTAAAGGGGGTCTTCTTCTATAGCTGTTATGCGTTTCCGCGGTGAACGATCGAGCAGTTCACACAGATGTTGGCAACCGTGCTGACAAAGCGATAACGCTACCCGAGAAAGGTTTACCACTGTATACCATTGCCCGGGGTCTGCAAAATGGTGAGTCGATAAGGAGAGCGTCCAACATGGCTCTGGTCCTCACAAGTTCCTACCTCATGCTTCCACGGGTCAAGCGATGACAAAGACCGCCAGCAAAAAATTGTGTGCTTAGCTAGTAGTGCAGCCTGGGCACTGTTGTCCTTCTGACTTCAGCTAGATTGAGGAGGTACGTCCCGAGCGTCTGTTCACCAAGGAGGTGCGGCTCAAACAGCGTCTGTTCTGGCATCCACGTGGCTGCTATACACACACTAAAAAAAATCTCAATTTTAATGATGACCTAATTGAAGAAACTGACGTAATCAGTCATGACACAAACGGAAATATGATTTCTTATTACGTCTTTGAAGACGAGAATGCTGAGTCAATAATTTTCAGATACATTATAGGCATTTTGAACTTGTTTTTAAGTGAGTTCCAGCAGCATTTAAACACAACACTTATTTTTCAGTTTCATGGTCCATAAATTTACATGAAACATAACGCAATCGACTTGGGATATGTTTGTTGACAATGAAACGTCAAACGCCGTCGTGCTAGTTACTTTGTGATTTATGGAACATCATCCGCGGTACGTTTTGAGTCTTTAATTAGAAAACTGAGTATCCATTTGTGTAGTGAATAAAGTGAAAATCATGGATACATCGAAGAAGGACGGCCAAGAGGACGACAGCATGAGTCACGATGCTGTTTCAACGGATACAGTGTGCAACAGCAGGGCAGTGAGAAGCTGTGTTGAAGCAAGGAAAGAGAACTTCCAGATCAAGTGATTTACCAATATAGAAAGCAGTGTTCGAAACGTTTTGCACACGAAAAAAACTGAATAAAGTTTATGTAAATCAGTCTGGTCTAGTCTGTATTTTATTTAACACTAAAGAAAATCTGGGTAGTGGAATTCTGGTAAAAAAAAAACGAAGGGGTTGAGGTTATGTTAACGGCAGTAGATGATTGCGGTAAAACTACAAACCAGCTTGAATCAGTATCATGTAAAAATAGGATCAAACTTAATTTTGTGTCATTTGGCTCGCTGTCATATGTCGGCGTAAAATGACACAAAATTACAAGGATACGGGGATTCTCTCGGCTTTTGCAGTCGGTGACAGCAGCGAAAACAAGTTTGCCTCAACTTCCGACGGTTTCGTCGGAAGTTGAGGCAAACTTGTTTTCGCTGCTGTCACCGACTGCAAAAGCCGAGAGAATCCCCGTATCCGTCCAAGCCTACAGTCGATAAGCAATCAGACAAAATTACAAGATTTTTTCGAAGTGTGCAGGAACTGCGGTGGCCCAAAACTGCTGAACGTGAATTCAGGGCGGCGGATCCCGTCGCCAACACATCGTTCAAATATAACATCTATCACAGCGGCAGCGATAAGGCAGAACATTGGGTCGGATTCATAGTGATCGGGAAACAGATGAAGCGAGTTATGAGGTGGAAGCCGATCAACGTGCGGATCTGCGTATTAAGAATCCGGGGCAAATTCTTTAACTACAGCCTGATCAATGTCTATGCGCCAATCAACGAGAAAACCAATGACGTGAAGGATGCGTTTTATGAATGACTTGACAAGACCTATGGAGAATGCCCAAAAAACGACGTTAAGATTCTCATCGGTGACGCCAACGCGCAGGTCGGAAAAGGGAACTTTTTCCGTCCAATCATCGGTACAGAGAGCCTTCACTCCGTCACTAATGATAACGGCTTGAGATTAGTTAACTTTGCTGCCGCCAGAGGGATGGCCATTAGTAGCATCTCTTTGCACGCAAGGATATCCGCAAGCACACCTGGAGACACTCAAACGACGATGTTTGCAACCAAATCGACCATGTGCTGATAGATGGCCGACATTTCTCGGACGTAATTGATGTTTGAACTTTTAAAGGTCCCAACATCGACTCAGATCACTATCTCTTAGTAAGTAAGATTCGAGCTCGGTTTTCAACCGTGTCGGACTCTAGGAATTGGCAATCGAAGTGTTTCAACATCCAGCGGTTTTCAGCAGACGGTACGGTAGCTGACTATCACTAGAAGCTAGACGAGTGGATAAGTGAGATCAACGAGATCGATAATCTCAACACTCTGTGGGAGTCTATTCACGGAGAGATGAGTATAGCAGCGCGTAAGGTGATAGGCACTGCTCAAAGACGAACGGGTGGATCGACGAGGAGTGCCAGAGGATAACGGACGAGAAGAATATTGCCAGACGCCGGATGCTGGTGTCAGGGACCCGGCAGAGCAGGGAGCGATTTAGGGAAGCAAGAGTAGCCGAAAAACGAATCCACCGCAAAAAGAAAAAAAGAGCACGAGGAAAATGTGATTGCTCAGGCGCAAGAGAGTATGGAACAGAATGACATGCAGAGATTTTACGAAACTGCCAATGGCGTGCGGAGAAAAACAGCGCTTTCTCCCGTTATGTGCAACGACCGTAATGGAAACTTATTGACAGACATGACAATGGTGGCTGCCAAGTGGAGAGAGCACTTTGAGGTATTGTTGAACGGTGGGAGTGGAAGAGTGACGGACAAAATTCGAATCGACGACGACGGACAAGCTGTGGAACCTCCAACGCTAGACGAGGTCAAGACATCCACTAGGGGACTGAAGAACAACAAGGCTGCTGGGAAGGACGAACTCCCGGTCGAGCTTCTCAAGCACGGTAGTGAGCAGCTGTATCAACTCTTACACCGTATTATATTAAAGATATGGAAGAAGGAAGAACTGCCTGTTAGTTGGTTGGATGGTCTCATTTGCCCTCATTTCAAGAAAGGGCATCGACTGGAGTGCGCGAATTACAGAGGAATAACACTCCTCAATTCAACGTACAGCACTTTGTCCGGAGTTCTGTTCCACAGGCTGAGGCCGATTGATGAGTCTTTCGTCGACGAATATCAGACATCATTTCGTGAGGGCCGATCAACGACGGATCAGATGTTTACCCTGTGGCAGATTCTCGAAAAATTTCGGGAGCACAACTTACAGACCCATCATCTGTTTATTTATTTCAAAGCGGCGTACGATTCAGTGAAGAGAAACGAGTTATGGCAGATTATAATCGAACATGGATTTCCGGCGAAGCTGATTAGACTGATTCGTGCGACGCTTGACGGATCGAAATCAAGTGTACGGGTTGCGGATGAAATTTTGTCATCGTTCGTAACCTTTGACGAACTGAAGCAGGGCGATGCTCTCTTGAACTTACTGTTCAACATAGCACTGAAAGGAGCGATAAGGAGAGCTGGTGTGTACAGGAGCGGAATCGACCGTCGGGCCGTGGAAGAGACGTTCGTACCTTTTAAGAGGGAGACTGCGAGGATTGGACTTACGATTAACACCACAAAGACTAAGTACATGATCGGTCCGGACGTGGTAGTGGTGACGAAGTGGTGCTAGGTGGTGAAAAGTTTGTAGTTGTGGATGAATTTGTTTATCTTGGTACTCTAGTGACGTGCGATAATGATGTTACCCGCGAGATGAAAAGAAGAATAGCGGCTGCGAATTTGGGTCTTTTTCGGTCTGCGAAACCATCTGAAGTCCCGCAGGCTGCAAACGAAGACAGTAGAGGACTCTGATTCTTCCGGTCGCTTTATACGGTCATGAATTGTGGACGTTGAAAGAAGTTGATCGGAGAGCTTTTGGAGTCTTCGAACGTAGAGTGCTGCGAACAATATTAAGCGGTAAATTGGAGGACGGCACTGGCGGCGTCGCATGAACTACGAATTGTACCAGGTATATAAAGACATGGATATAGTGAAGCAAATACAACACGGCAGGCTGCGGTGGGCTGGACACAAAGCTCGTATGCCAGATGAACGACAAGCAAAAATTATATTCAGCAGAGAACCAGGAAGGGGTCGTCGGCTTCGTGGAAGGTCGCGCACTCGTTGTTGTTTTGCGGTTGAGGAGGACCTAAGGACTCTAAACGTTCTGGGCGACTGGAAGCGATTGGCCCTGGACCGAGACAAGGGGAGGCGGATACTTCATTCGGCGTAAACTCACCGCTACGAGTTGTAGCCCGTCAAGTATCAAGTAAGTACCATTGCCCGGCCTGCCCATATTCGCATAGTCGACGTAACCACCATTGACGAAGTCGACATACACAAGCTAATATCTTACTCATCTGCGTATATGTGACCAGTTTTATTCAAAACAACACATGATCTAACCATTAGTTAGATACCAACGTGGAAAAAAATAAACTTCGAGTTATTCATTGCTAAAATTTCAAAAGTGTGCTAAAAAGTACAGTGGCGCTTACGTTAACTATGCGAATATAAGAAGCGGCATCGATGTTGCCTGATAGCACATCTGTACATGTGTAAGACACGGTGGGTTAGCTGGGATTACAGTCCCAGGGCATGACAGCCCCTCCCCCTTCCCGTTGCTTGCGAGTCAGCCGCGTAGTCGCCGGCCAAGAGTAGGACTACTAACCCCAGTTCAAGGTGTCAAGCGACCCGTGCCGAGGAGTGAGTGTACAAAGGTGTGAAAAAGATGCTCGATCGTTAACGGAGCCTGTGGGGGTACCTGGGCACCCCTCCCCCCACAGTATTTCGTCCCTTACCGTGATAATGCAGGACTCTGGCGTGGTGGGCCTCTTTCCCCGTGCTACTTGTGGGATTAAACATGAAAAATTCTAATAAAAATCAAAATCAAATAGGAAGAAGTGGTAGTGGCGAGGCTGACCCCTTCGCAAAACGTGGGTTGGCGATGAGGTCTCCCTTAACGAGATGCGAGATGGTAAGAGTGGGAGGAGGACTGCCCGCAATCGAGGTGGCTGAGAAGCAGCTTGGCAAGATCATCGACTTTGCGTCCACGAAGTCCAACATTAGTAAGGACCCTGTTACGACTTCGTAAGCCGATGGATGATGTCAAGCAGGATCACGTGAGACTCGTGAAGACTGCAGCAGCGGTGGAACCGGTGAAAGTAAAGTCTACCCAGACGGAGGCCTTTGCTATCGCAGGAAGTCCAAAAGGTGTGGCAGGAGCTGTCTGGCGGGTTCGCGAAGCCAGGAGGATACTAACCCCGAAGGTCGACAGTAATACCGGCAAGTAGGACCCCACCCAGGCGTTCAGGAAAGTTGGGAAGGGTGGGCCTGAAAAGGCTAGCTCATCACGGATGGAAGGGAACAGGGAGTTTCGACTGTTGTTAGGCCCTCAGCTACCACAGAGTAGGGCGAATCAAGGGGAGGACCCCTCTTGGGCGAAGATCAAGCGGAAGAAGAAGAAGGAAATGGCGTAAAAGAGTAGGTGCCAAGCGCAAGAAAGGCAACGCGCTTATCATCAATAACCTCAGGAGTCCCGCAAGGTTCCATCCTGGGTCCGGTGTTATGGAATGTCATGTACGACGAGGTGTTGAGGTTAGAGTACCCAGTGGGAGTGGAGATTGTCGGATTTGCCGACGACATTACGCTCGAAGTCTACGCTGAAGCGATCGAGGAGGTGAAGTTGACTACCGACCACTCGATCAAGGTTGTGGAGGCGTGGATGCGGTCCAGGAAACTGGAGCTGGCTCACCACAAGACAGAGGTGACGGTTGTTAACAACCGGAAGTCGGAGCAGCAGGCGGAGATCAGTGTAGGAGAGTGCACTATCCTGTCAAAGCGCTCAGTCAAACATTTGGGCGTGATGATCGACGATAAGATTACCTTCGGTAGCCACGTCAATTATGCCTTTAAAAGAGCCTCCACAGCTATTGCAGCACTTTCCCGGATGATGTCCAATAGCTCTGCGGTGTACTTAGGTATGGCGGCCCGGCGTGGGGCACCGTGCTAAGTACTGAATGCTACCGACGGGAGCTGGAACGTACTTACAGGCTTATTTGCCTGAGGGTTGCGAGCGCGTACCGTACCGTGTCGCACGACGCTCTCCGCGTCATTACTGGTATGGTGCCTATCTTCATTCTTATCAGTGAGGACATGGAGTGCTTCGAAATGTGCGGTACAAGAGGCATACGCAGGACTGCCAGGATGGCCACTATGGTCAAATGGCAGCGCGCGTGGGACAGTTCCACCAAAGGAAGGTGGATCCATAGGTTGATACCGAGGGTAGATAGTTGGATTAATAGGCGCCATGGGGAAGTTACATTCCACCTGACACAGGTCCTTACAGGTCATGGTTGCTTCCGACAGTATCTACACCGTTTCGGGCATGCGGATTCTCCCGAATGCCCAGTGTGCAATGGTTTAGAGGAAACGGCGGAACACGTTTTGTTCGTGTGCCCGCGTTTTCGCACAATGCGTGACCGCATGCTTGCCACATGCGGGGAGGACACAACTCCGGACAATTTGGTACAGAGGACGTGTAGGGATGAGTTTGGCTGGAACGCCGTTTCAACGGCTATCACCCACATCGTGTTGGAGCTACAGAAAAGGTGGCCCAGGGGGTCGGTGTCGGCTTCGTAGGTCATACTGGTGTCCTGTGGTCGAAATCGACCCTTACAGCGAATTGGTGGCCGTGGAGAGAACATCCTTGTAGCGTTGCTGTCGTGGCATCGGTCTACTGGGTTGGATCCAAGACCGCGGTGTTACCAGTTTTATTTTGTAACAGCGGTTGGAAAGGAGACTCCGATAAGGGCCAAGGCAGGTGGAAACTCTACTGTCAGCAACCTTCTGGTGCAGCTGATAGGGCCTGAAGGGTAGTAATACCCTTGCCTTCAGCCCTTCAGCAGGTCAAATCGCGTTGTACGCAAGTATCAGTTCTTGGTGCTTGCAAAATAGTTGAGCGCGGGTGTGATGGTTGATCCTGCCCGCCTTCCGAGGACAAAGGGAGTGGTGAGGAGCTCTCGGTAAACTGGCTAGCGCCAGCATGCTACCTTGGTGGACTTCCCAAAGCAAGTCATCGATGTTCGTTGCTGCAGGCTACGCAGCTAACCTTGAGTAAGCAATGCCTTCTTGGTCGTTCCGAAGAGACGTAGGGTTTGGGGACCATGGGAACGTGTTTAGTGGGTCGAGAAGAGAGTAGTCCTGGGTTTTACTGTTGTTGTAGAAGACGACAATAAAACCACACTACCTGGACCTTTCTGGTCAGGTGTCTGCTGAGCACATTTTCCTCTCATGGTTTAGAAAAAAAAAATACCCTGGTCCCGGTCTGGACAAATGAGAAGTGCTACCGTTCGAATTAGCCATGCTAGCCTACGAACATCCTGTTGTGAAGCTCGCAGTGCTCAACGTAGATGTCAATACGCTTCAAAAGTACTTTCTGAACATTCGTTAGACTGTTAACGTCATATTAGTTAAGCAAACTATGCGAATTTACTTGGATGTAAACCGTATGAAGAGCAGCATTTACCGCTTTTAGTGTTACAATTATTTTCGTCTTCAAACTTCTAGGTAATCCGGATTTTTTTCCTAATAGAGTAGTCGAATTACAATATCTTTTTGGAAGACAGAGTCCACTATTTAGGTATCAAGCAGTTTCGAATTGTACGGTAATCTGTCCTCATGCTCATATTTAGAGGCAGATCTTTGTATTTACGATATAAACCTATAAAACACACATTAAGTCAATCAATGGGAATGCGACATGCTTCCCGAACTTTTAGCCAACTTCAAAAACCCTTAGCATAATTTGGACAATCAAATTTCAATCAATGCCAGATCACTTCCCAAAAATGCGTCCCCATGAATTTTTAAACGGAATACAAACACACTAATAGCTCACCACGCCAGCTCCGCAGCATAGAGCAAAAAAAAATCATTGAAGGCAACACCACACCGCTGCGCTGCTGTCCAGTCAGTGTCGGCCCAAGAGAACCGTCTGCACCGGACCCTCCCCCACTTCCCCTCACCAACCCTTTGACTGTGGACATCAGCAGCGGGAGAAAAGCTCCCCGACTCTCGCTTAACCACCCAGCATGAGAGCGCAGCAACGTGACGGTCCCGCAACGGAGCTTTTCTTTCCGCGCTGTCCTAGGTAGGTTAGGTATAGAGGTGCTGCAGCGATCGCGCAGAAGCAGAACGGTAGAAACGCGATCGTCGTCACCTACAACCCGCGCACTGTTGGCTGCCGCTGCTGCTAAAGATCAATGATGATCGTCAACGCGAGAGACATTCCGTCCGTCCGTCGTCGTCGTCGTCGTCGTTGCCGTCATCGGAGTGAGATGGCGATAGGTCTTTGATGGCAATCGCGAAGAACTCACGGAGAGGAAGAAGATCGGCTTAAGTCTCTCCGGCCAGGAACGGAACGAACGACGGATGACGGTGGTGAGTGAGTGGCTTCTACGGAAGATCAACCTGTGTCACCAATACGCTGAATTGAGGGAGCTTTTGGAGCGTGAACCGCGATCCGGGAGAGACCTCTGCAAGGTGTGTTGGCTCATGGCTGCTTCTCTCGTCGGACCCCAAAAGAGCAAGACACCGAAGTCGATGGGAAGAGCGTGTGCAAGATATGAAGCGCGCAGGAGGAAAAAATATTAATACGTGTATACATGATCGTTCACGATCTTTGTCTGGCATTGATGGCATAGCCGACGGGTGGAAAGAGAGTTTTTGACCTGTGTGCGAGCGTGTATGTAGCGAAACCAGCTGCTGGAGGTTGGTGGTCAGTGCGCGGCGCTGGTGGACGATGGCCAGGAATGCCAGCGGAGGAAAAGAGGCACGCAAAGAAGGGGACGATGGACCGACAGAATGAGAGACAGTGGGCTGCATTCCAGGCATAAACAATACACAACTCACACCGACGACAACGACAGCGAATAAGACCAAGACGACGACGACGACGATGATGATGGTTAATGGTTGCTTGATAAGTAGGAGGAAGGTGGCGAGGGATCAGAATACCTGGGAGTATACTGGCTTGTCGGAGACGGAAGGACGGTTGGACGGATGGATGGATGGCTGGATGCTGTGAGGACTTGGACGACGGCAGCAGCAACTTTGGCAGCGGCAGTCTCAGATCAAGCATGGATCACGGCCACGACACTTGGACCGATGCGAAGCGTTGCCGTCCGTCCGCTTCATCGTCGTCATCCTGGTCTTGTGGTCTTTGAAGCCGTGCGAGCGCGTTCAACAGCAGAGAGATATGTAACTTTTGCCGAGGTGGAGGCTGATTGTGTGGATATGACATGAATAACATAGTATTTATGAAGTAATGTGAATACGTGGTTCCGTGCATGCCGCTTAGGCGAGCTGGGAACGAGTTTATACTGGGAAGAGGTGCTTGATCGTTGGAGGAGCTTTTCAAGTGTTTGGATAAAATCCGATGGATGTGTGCGCTCAGAGCCAAAGAATGTGAATATTCAAAACGGATACTATTAATCACTAAAACCCCGAATAATTTGATCAATCATTGATTTGGTTTTGATTTGTTCTAAATTTGCAAGTAACAGAGATCGTGCTCACAACAGTGTAGGTATATGAAAGAATGTATTGACCAAATGCCGTCGGCAAATCGTGCGAGAAAAGAGTGCGGTTTGTCGATCCTGTGTTTTGGCTCATTAATATTCATGCTGCATTTACGAGTGAGACTGGACATCAAATTAATTCTGCATAGTACAGGCGTACCTCGATAGTACGTACCCTCGTTAGTGCGTACCCTCGATAGTACGTACCCTCGATAGTACGTACATTTTGCCTCGATAGTACGTACACCAAAACTTATTTAATTTTTAATCTACATAAATGGGTTCGAATCATTAGTAGACGTATAGCAGAGACTCCGATACTATGAATTTGTGTAATGCAGACTCCTATAGACCACCTCACGGCGAAACTCTATCTTTTTCGCTCTTTCAGAGAGTTTGAAAACAACAGGACCAGTATCTGTCAATTTTGACAGGTGTTGGTCCTGTTGTTTTCAAATTTCCCGTAGGAGAGAAAGAGAGCGATTTCTTGATGACGTCACCGTGCATTGGAGTATAACACGGATTTTCAGCCATGGTTTCCCAAACTGTGGGTCGCGACCCCCCAGGGGGGTCGCCGGCCTTTATCCAGCGGGTCGCGAGAGTCAGGTGAATAATTTACTGTAGCCAGGGCCGGATCTAAGGAGGGGGCGGGGAGGCCCGGGCCCCGGGTCACCACATTTTAGGGACCCCCACAAAAACCTTTTTTGGTTGTTAACATTAGCTTTATTTTTCATATTTCTCAAGTACTGTTCGAAAATGAGGAAAAACATGTTTGGTCATCTCTCCGAGGGTCCTCCACATCCGCTCGGGCCCTGGGCCCCCACAGTCCTTAATCCGAACCTGACTGTAACAGACAACAAATGAGGGAATTTCTATGGTGGGTCGCCGAAAGCACGTCAACTGACAAAAGGGGGTCGCGCACCTAAAAAGTTTAGGAACCTATAAGCAGTTTTAAAATGTAGCGAAATGGAAGACATGAACGAATACGTTTGATGTAATGATTGCAGTAATCTCCGCTTTACAGAGATATTTTCTGCCAGTCATAATATCTGGCATCATCATTCTGGCGTTACATCCCAGCTGGGGAGCACTGCTTCTCAGCTTAGTGGTCTATAAGCACTTGCACAGTTATTAACTAAACGCTTTCTTTACCAATAGAACGTTGTAATAAAATAAAAAGACACATGATGGTTCTATTTTGTGTGGTAATAAAAAAAAACTAAATTTCTCGGCGAAGATTGCTCTCCAAAACATGAATCCAACCCATCAAGTTACTTATCCAAACCACTGATTTCAGTTCACTTACTTGTTATTATTTTTCGTTTTCCAACAATTAATGTTTTTTTTGCGATACTTATAAAATATTTGACAGTTTTCCATGAGTTCGGAACTTGCGGTTGCTAAGGAAAATGTTCATAGTATTTGACGTTTCGTGGCTTTGTTGTTAACAATCCGGACTTAAAAAAATCGTCAGCTCTCGCATTAAAAAAAAAAAACTCGCCAGCTTATCTTGAGTGGTTGGATTTAGTTCAAAATGGAGGTTTGCGTGCGTGTGCGGTTTTAAAACTTGATGGTGGCTTGGTGGCTCACCTCATGGAGTTCCTTCTGGGATTCCACAAGAATTCCATCTGGAACTCCCCTCGTGGTTTGTCCATAAATTTGTTCCAGTCCGTTCTTCTGGGATTCCGTAAGCTCTTAATGAAATTCTTCCAGAAGTTTATTTAGGATTCCTTCAGAAGTTCCCTCTGGAGTTTTCCCAGGAGTTTTTTTTTCTGAGATTTCTTAAAAGGTTCCGCCTGGGGTTCCGTCATAAACTCTTGCCAGCATTGTTCCAGGAAGTTCCCCGCGATTCTTCCATAGATTCCTGGATTTCTTTAGAAATTAATTTCGAGATTCATTCAGCATTACTCCTTCTAGGATTACCTTAGTATTTTTTCCTAAAACTCTTCCAGGTATTACTTCCGTGGTTTCTCCACAAACTTATTCTAGAATTCCTCGAGGAGGGAGCTATAACTAAGTTGCTTTTTGTTTATTCAAGACAATCATACAGAAACTACATGAGGATTTCCAAAAACAAAATACTCCAAAAAATTCATAATGAATTCCAGGAGGATTTCCATTACAAACATCTGAAAGAATTCCAGAAGCGTCTGCAAGAATTCCTGACGGAGCTCTTGGTAGAAACCACAAAAGATTCCTGGAAAAAGTTCTCGAAGAAATCCCGGAATCAGTTTCTGAAAGAATTCCTAGAAGAAGCTCTAAGAGGAATCCCGGAAGAATTTGCTGAAAAGTAGTTCCTGACAGTCACCCAGAAGAAATTCACGGAGGAATTCCGGAAGGAATTTCCGAAACAATCCTGAAAAAATCCCAGAAAGTTTACCTTGTAAAGTTATTGTAGGAATCCCAGAAAGAATACTTAAATCAGAAGTAGCTCCCGAAAAAAAAAACTGGGGAAGTTCCTGGAGAGATCTCGGAGAAGTTTTTAGAGGAATACTGAATGAAGTTCTTATCAGGGATCTTGTAGGATTTCTGGAAGGGTTTCAAAAGAAATTCCTGAAGAATTCCCAAAAGATACTCCGGGAAGAATCTCGTATGAAATTCCAGGAATAAATCCTTACGGATTATTGCAAGGAGTTTTTGAAGGAATCTCGGTAAGAATTTCTGGTACAATTTCCGAAAGAACTCCTAGACAAATTCTGGGTGAAGTTGCTAGAATTTACAGGAATACCACCTGGAAGCCCAAAAAAAAATCCGGAGACATCCCGAAAGAAACTGTTCGGAGAATCTCGGATGAAATTCCTGGAAGATTCCGGGGAATTTTTAAGAAATTCTCGAAGAAATCTCTTGAAGTCCGAACGTAAACAAAAAGGTCACAAAACATCAAAAACTTAGAAAAAAAAACCCAGATTAATCCACCTAGTGGTGATAGTGCCTTTCTCGTCGAATATGTACTCAAGAGCCATAAGCCGAAGTGTTCCTGAATTCTGAGAATACTCTAGAACCGAACGGAACAAATCTCATTTTCTTGCCACAGTGCTCGTTGACTTATCAATGGGTGAGTAGAGTTGATAAATAATTAATGTATTTGATGAAAAAATACCCAAACAATTAGCAAATCGGCTCAACTCATCGGATTTGGTAATAAATTTTCTGGAGGACTCTAATTTCAGTTTAAAATTTAAAAATATATTGGTTAAGGGGGATTAGGGGCATAATGGACACCCTAAGCAAATGAGTACGTTAGGCCTGTATAACAGAGAAAGCCTTAACATATTATCAGTTGGCTTACAACTTTGGCTTGTTTCCTACGTATTTCAATCATTTACAGCAGGTAGAATGTCTTTATTGTGAAGAAATAATACATTGTAAATTGTGTGTTTTTTTTTAGGGCTGGCAGAGAAGGTACGGGGCGAAATGGACACCCCTGCATATTTTATGCTAATCCTTTGATTACATCGATCAGTTAAGTAATTTGCCCACGGAGATCGATACCACAGATAAAATACTTTATCTTAGACGAGTTTACATAACATCAAAGTTAGTAATTAAATAAACTTTAGGCTAAAGTAATCCAATTGTTTTTTTTTTCAAACACTCTTAAACGCCTAACAGTGTGCAATGCGCGTACATCCATTCGTAATTGCCAGTGTTTATTTCGCCCCAAATCGACTACAACATTGAAATTTCTATTTTGAGTAAATTCCAATAGCAAATGTCCATTATGCCCCGATCTCCCCTATTTATTTGTGCCCTTCCTCAAAATGATGAATTCCGAATAAAATTTCCAAGGGGGACCCCTCTTGACTTAAGTGAAAATCGAAATTTGTGTCAGCCTTATTCAGAAAAGCAACAATTATATCAAAGCCATAATCGAATTTGGAAACTTATTGGTGGCTTATATTCCGAAGTTATGTATTATGTTAAGAGGCCATCCATTAAGAACGTCACGGTCGAGGGGGGGGGGAGTTTGTGAAAGTATGACCATCAATGCATTAAGTATAGGAAAAACCCATACGAAGAGAGGAGGGGGGTTGAAAATTCCCAATTTTAGCGTGACGTACTCAATGGATGCTCCCTAAACGTACAGGGGATACTCAAAATAACTGGGACTTTTCAAAAAATGTTCAACTCCCTGTAACTTTTCGAAAAGGGCATCAAAAATTCTCAAATTTTTACTGTGAGTTCATCAACTAGTTGTGTATCAGTGGTCAAAATTTGGAAAAAATCGGGCTATTCTACACGAAGTTATAAAGGTTTTAGAAAAGGTATAATTATTCGACAGCCAACTTTTAGCTGCTATATCTCCGAATTCAATGAACCCAATGCAATGAAATTTAAAACATAGAATAAAAGAATTCGTTATAACTTTTTTTCTTATTAATAATTTCAAATTAAGACAACTGTTTTCCAAAGTTCATTATATTAGTAATAAATGATCGAAATTTCATTGCATACGGTTCATTGAATCCGGAGATATAACAGCTCAAAGTTGGATATCGGATAATTATACCTTTTTCTAGAATTTTTATAACTTCATGCAGAATGGCCCGATCTTTTCCAATTTTTAACCGCTGATGCACAACTAGTTGATGAACTTACAGTAAAAATTCGAGAATATTTGATGCCCTTTTCGAAAAGTTACAGCGAGTTGAACATTTTTTGAAAAGTGTAAATTTTACCTGTCCCAGTTATTTTGAGTATCCCCTGTATAAGCAGAGCTGAAATATATCAAACCTCTCAGTTGACTGCTTGACCACCTTCAGTAGCACTGGATGCCGATCATTATCAAGATATTTCGGCAATTTTTTTTTCTGCACACTTTAGCCTTTATTTTATTATCATTGGTTGTAAGATTTATGTAAAATTTGATGAAAAAAGTGCTAGCTAGTGAAATCTCATAATAAAACCCATTGAAATTTCAACCGTTTAACAGAGCGCGAGGGCTCTACCAGTTTCATCAAAATTGTGCATAGTAATTTCATCCGCAAAAGGGGATTGATGCTATAAAATTAAAATTTCCCCATACAACGTTGATTCATCCTACTGTATAATTACGTCTCAGGAATCTAAAATGGTGTGATTTGACAAGATCGCTTTAATTTTTATTAAGATTTGGTTCTTTTACGCATATTTATCGCTTTCATTGATTTTGTTCACCTTCGTAATTTCAGCGATGCATCCAATCCTGATTCTGCAACACTGCTGGTAATCTAAGGTGTGGTCAGAGACTATTTTGTTGCTGCCCGTTTATCTGGTTATTGAACATTTTTGATGATTTGATGTTTCATATGCATGGGTTTGGTTCACTTTTTTAACTGGCCACTTCCGGCGGGACACCTGGAACCGGTTCCGGAACACAACCGGTTCAGATATATTATTTGTGGATTGATTGGTAATTGATTGATGCACCAAGCGATAAGAAGAAGCAGTTTTGACATCCAAGCGGTGTGCCGTTTACATCCATCGACCAATCAACGACGAGGATCTCATCGACAGCACACGGCTTGGATGTCAAAACTTCTTCTTCTTTTCGCTTGGTGCATCAATCAATTATCGGTGACAAATATCGGAAACAGCTTGTTAAGCGTTACGCGTTTCGACCTACTATTCTTCGGTCATCGTCAAACGCCTTCAGTTGGATTCACCTCTTCAACTTCGTCAGTTTAATATACATATAAGCGGTTCAGATATGGTCTAAAACTATTTTCCTGCTTACCGTTCATTTGGATATCGATAAAGCCGCTATTTATTGTGTCACGTGCATAGGTTTGGTTCAGTTTTTAATTGGTCACTTCCGACGGGATACCTGGAACCGGTTCCGGAACACAACCGGTTCAAATATGGTATGAAACTATTTTCCTGCTAACCATTCATCTGGTTATCGAAAAAGCCGCTGTTTGATGTGTCGATGCATGGTTTTGGTTCACTTTTACAATTGGCCACTTCCGGCGGGACACCTGGAACCGGTTTCGGAACACAACCGGTTCAGATAAGGTATGAAACTATTTTCCTGCTTACCGTTCATCTGGTTATCGAAAAAGCCGCTTTTTGATGCGTCGCATACATGGTTCACTTTTGTAATTGGCCACTTCCGGCGGGACACCTGGAACCGGTTTCGAAACACAATCGGTTCAGATATGGTATGAAACTATTTTCCTGCTTACCGTTCATCTGGTTATCGGAAAAGACGCTCTTTGATGCGTCGCATGTATGGGTTTGGTTCATTTTTCATATTGGCCACTTCCGGCAGGACACCCGGAACCGGTTCCGGAACACTACTGGTTCAGATATGGTCTGAAACTACTTTCCTGCTCACGATTCAACTTGTTATCGAAAAATCCGCTCTTTGATGTGTCGCATGCATGGGTTATGTTCACTTTTACGTTCGGCCACTTCCGGCAGGACACTCGGAACCGGTTCCGGAACACTACCGGTTCAGATATAGTCTGAGACTATTTTCCTACTTCCCGTTCATCAGATAATCGAAAATGCCGTCGTTTGATGGGTCGCATGCATGGGTTTGTTGCATGTTCATATCTGACCCCTTCCTGGGGTACCGATCCGGAACACCTAAATGGCCATAACTCCGGAACGGCTTGACCGATCCGAACCATTTTCAATAGGAAACAATGGGACCAGATTCCGCGTCGAATGAACCGTCGGTCGTTAAAATCGGTTGATGTTTACTATCTAAAAGTTAGGTGACCTTTTTTGTACACACACACACACACATACGCACACACATACATACACACACACACACATACACACACACAGACATCATCTCAACTCGTCGAGCTGAGTCGATTGGTATATAACACTTGACCCCTCCGGAGGCTCTATCAAATTTTCGTTTTTGGAGTGAACATATAGCCTTTCGGTACACCTTGGTGTACGAGAAAGGCAAAAACCTTTAGCAACCGCGGCTTGCATTGTTCTATAGGCTGTACCAATTCAATTGTTTCTGGGTGAACCCGAAATGTGGGATTCGGGGAAAGACATTTCGCTTTCTCGCTTGCTTTAGGGATTTCTTCAAGTTTCAAGTTTCTTTCAGCTCCGAAATTCCTCTAAGTGTTGGTTCCGAGATGTCTCCAGGAATTCTTTCTGGGATTCCTTAGGGATTCTTCCAGAGTTTCTTCTGTGATTCCTGTTGAGATTCCAGGGTCTCTTTCAGAGATTTCTCCAGAGATTCCTTCCAAAACTTTACCAAGAATTTATTCTGTAATACTTTCGGGACTTCCAGGATTTCTTCAGGAATTTCTTCCTGAATACCTCCAGGAATTTCGTTCCGGGATTTCTCCATGAATTCATTCCAAGATTCCTCCAGAAATTCATTCCGAGATTCCTACAGGAATTCTTTCTAAGATTCATCAAATAATTTTTCCTTGAATTCCTCCAAGAATTCCGGGATTCCTCCAAGAGCTCCGGGATACCTCTAGGAATCCCTTCTCGTACAATAATTAAACTCTAGGAGATGTCCTAGAAGGTGCAATGTTCAGAAGGTTTTGATATCACGGCAACAAATATTGCAGGAGAAAATAATTCTAGGATGCTTCTATAACAAGATATAACTTATCTAGATCGATTTATTTATATCTAGACCAGTTTGGATGGCTCTTAAAGATAATTCAAATGAAATCAATATAAGTTCCAAGAGACGATATACCTCTACGAAGCATCCCCAGAGCACAAAAAGATTTTTCCAATAAAGATAGAATCCTAAACAAGCAAAAATAGGTAATTAATAAACGGACCCTTAGGTCACATATATTTTTTTTGCAATCCAGACGTTCAAGAAATAACATTCTTTGATTTGAAAATGAAATTTGAAATAAAAAATTGTGATTCGATAGTACGTACGTTTCGATAGTACGTACACTAAACGAAGCGGTGGTGTACGTACTATCGAGGTATGCCTGTATTTATCGAATTATGTTCAGTATATTAACGTGAGAAGTTGAATGTCCCAAATAAAAAATCTTTGTTGAAAAATGTCATGAAAAAATCCCAATATTTACAGTTAAATATTTTCGTTGAAATGTTTACATAAACTCAATATTTAACAAACACAGATAAAAAAAATTATCGATAAATTCAGCGAAAAATCATGCACATAAAGGGAATTACTTTACATGCCAAGCAAAATTTAATCACAATACTCTGAAGTTTCAATTCATTATTCGGCCCCACACCGCCTGTTGCGAAGAGGCATTGCTGGCACCGACTCTTTCAGCAGATTACTGTGAAGCAAACACATGATTGCTGTTGGACCTGGTAGGACAGAGCCAATCCCGATCAGCAACATCTTGTGTTTGCTTCACAGTAATCTGCTGAAAGAGTCGGTGCCAGCAATGCCTCTTCGCAACACTACAAAGAAATTCGGTAAAACTATGGTAGAAACATTTGGTTTCCAACCGTCACCTCCTCACTAGATGTTACACTGCCGTTCCTTTGTTATTATCAGTCAAGCATTGGCATTTAGGAAATTCTAGGGATGTTCATTTAATTGAAATCTAAAGAGCGCACTTATGCGCAACACTCCCCTCCGTAACGCTTCATAAGGACGGAAGCTTTACTAAATATCTTTAGATTTCCGCTTTTGTTATTCTATGTTCTAATTCTACATCCACGCATTACGCTTACAACAATCAGTTTGATACCTATATCAACACTCACATTAGATTCTGTTTACTTAAGCTACATAACCTTGTTGAGAGAAGTTCTGGATGAATGAATATTTGTTGCGCTCTTGAACGTATTCTACACATAGAGCTATTGCTCGACTTGCAAACAGTGTATGTATTGGATCGACGTGGCATCAGGACGCTGTGAAAGTTGCATTACATACTGTCTCTGTGGGAACAGCTCGCGATTTTCAAGCACATTGATTGTAGCCATCTCCACTACACGAAACACTTTGCATAGCAGCTTGGTTGTGAGTATTGTTCGAGATACTGCAAGCTGCTATTCGCTTTGTCGAAAACTCCGAGTAGGTAGACACATACGCAGTGGTGCTCTTTCACGACGGTTTACGGCAGATCGTTGGAAACAACAGTCCGGTACACCTTCGTGCATCTCGCGGTGAAGATTTAGTCCCAAACCTGTTGCTCTTACTGGATCTCATGACGCCACTGAAGAAACACCAATTCGTTGATTGTAGGCAACGAATTTCTTTGTAGTAATCATTTATTATGATTGGCCGAACCCCAATGAAAACGAGATCTGCGTCGGCGGCTAGTGGCACCAAGACAAGACGTGAAGAGGATCCCGTAAATCGTGACCATCACTGTAAATCATGTCGTAACGAGGACGACACACGAATGGTTCAGTGCGACAAATGCAATGACTGGTACCATTTCGAATGTGTGTCTGTCGACCAAGACGTTGCTGATCGGGATTGGCTCTGTCCTACCTGTCAACCAATCAGGGGAGCCATACCAAAGGGTTTCGTGAGTACCGCTTCCGCCAGGCTGCCAGTCTGTACACAAACGTCTGCTTCAAATCCATCCGTTAGGGTGACATCGGTACCGTTGAGCATCGTGCCTCACATACCAACAAATCAATTCGCCTTGCCAAATGCATGTGACGGTGACACCAACAACTCTATGTTAACGCATGTCGGCTCAAACAGGATATTTCCGCCTTTAAGTAGAACAAGTGCGCTCCGTGAGGTAGATAAGGCCACGGTAATGCCAAGTACGTTCACTTTAGCAAGCAGTGTGGCACGATGTCACACAATCGCACCTCTGAATCCAACAATACCATCGACTGTTCAAGCTTCAGAAGCATACCCGACAGCTCGCCCGACAGTGACCAGCCAAAGTCATTATCTGGCAGTTCCTTCAAGCCTCCATCAACCGGTTTCTTCAATGGCCAACATTCCCTTAGCGTCGAGTACCATCGTGCCAACCATCGGACATGCTTCGAATGAGCCGCCACGGTTGACGTCAGATATGCAACGAAACATCGCGAAGCAAGGTTTCGGCGACACGTCTAGTCAACACTCAGGATCATCGAAGCAGTCTTCGAAGCAGTTAAGGTTGAAACTTCAGATGCAAATGCTCGACGAGGAAAGGAAATTACAAGAACAGGAATATGCGAGGAAAAAAGAGTATCTTCACAAGCGATACAATCTTCTGATGGAAATTGCAAGCGAAACCTCATCCGTAGTAGACGTCGAGGAAGAGAACCGAGATGAAATAGTAGATGAATGGTTAAATGTTGGGATGAATATGGATCACATTCCGGCTCAACATGGGCCATTACCTTCGCATTCACAGCAACATGGGATGCCTCCTTCTACTCAGCTAACACAACGAAGAAATCCCACTCTACACCGGCAAACAAATTCGACAGAGCATCAGAATGCCGCCTTTCCTCAACCCGATGTACCCATTCAGCAATCCTGTGTCCCTGGATTTAGTCGAATGAGAATCGAAACGGGTCCATCACGCGGCATTCACAACCGAAGATTAAGAATCGATGAACCGAGCCATGTTACAACGATAGAGGACGATTGCAATAATTTAACACGGAGTCAAGTTGTTGCTCGTCAAGCCGTGTCGCGTGAACTGCCTGTTTTTAGCGGAACCCCTGAAGAATGGCCGCTGTTTCTATCATCTTTCACAACGACTACGAGCATGTGCGGCTTCACACCTGAAGAGAATCTTGTACGTTTGCAAAAGTGCCTCTCTGGAAAGGCACACGATGCGGTGAAATGTATGTTAATGCACCCGTCCAATGTTCCACAAATAATCGCAACTTTGAAGATGCGATTCGGAAACCCCGAGGTCATCGTACATAATCTCATAACAAAAATCAGTTCTACACCTGCGCCGAAAGTAGATAAATTGGACTCGATCATCGAATTCTCTCTAGCCGTACAAAACCTGTGTGCAACGATTGAAGCATGCCAACTGGAGGAGTACACCTATAATGTGGCACTGCTTCGCGAGCTTGTGGACAAACTTCCCCCATCGATAAAATTCGAGTGGGCTAAATATCGTCGTGATTTCGCCAGTGTAAATCTTTCTATTTTTTCTGCATGGTTGTACGAGATCGCTGAAACAATCTGTCCTCTTGTGGCTTTGCCTAGCGAATCGAGGGTCCATCGGTCTGGTAAAAACTACCCAACATACTTGAACGCTCATGCCGAAGATGTGAACGAGAAATCTGTGCCCCCCAAGCAAGCCGACAATAAGTGTTTGGTGTGCAAAGGCAGCTGTACTAGTGTTGATAAATGTCAACGGTTTGAGGAATTCAGCTACAACTCCAAGTGGGCCACTATAAAGGAGCTGGGCCTATGCAGGAAGTGTTTGAGGGCCCACAAAGGAGCGTGCAAATCTCAAAAGCTCTGTGGCAAAAATGGATGTGAATATAAACACCACTACTTGTTGCATAATAACCAGCGTGATGTCGTCGCCCCAACGGATCAAGATTGCGGAAATAGTACAGCTTCTGTATCCAGAGAATTATCCGAAAGCCGATGCAATACTCATCACATGCCGACTAACAAAAATCTGTTTCGAGTTGTGCCTGTTGTGTTGTACGGCGCAGGAAGGCGTTTGAAAACTTTCGCGTTTCTGGATGACGGTTCGTCGCTCAGCTTTATAGATGAAACATTAGCGAAGGAGTTAGCAATCACAGGGAAACGAGAACCTCTATGCCTCAAGTGGACGGCAAACACAAGTCGCATGGAAAACGAATCATCTAATCTGACGTTGCAAATCTCTGGAACTAAAGAGTACCATAAAAAGTACACTATTCGTGGAGTTCACACGGTCTCAAGCTTAGATCTGTTTCGACAATCTGTGAACGTGCGGGAGCTTTGCGCTCAATATCAACATTTGCGTGGAATTCCTGTGGAATCATACCAAAATGTGCAACCGAGGTTGCTCATAGGAGTTAACAACGCGAATCTAAGTTATCCACTGAAAGGACGAGAAGGACAGATGTTCGAACCCATTGCAACCAAAACACGCCTTGGATGGGTAATTCACGGAGGATCAGAAACCAACGAATCGTTCCTTGGATACCACAGCATCCAAGCGTGCACATGTGATGCAAACACGGCTGATTCTTTGGGAAATGCCATACGTGAATACTTCTCACTGGAAGGAGTAGGTATTACCAAACCCGAGACTCCTCTTTTATCCTGTGAAGACAGAAGAGCCCAGCAGATTCTGGCTTCGGTCACTCAGACGGAGAATGGTCATTACCAAACCCCTCTTCTTTGGAAATACGATAACTTCCGCTTACCAAACAGTAAACCTGTGGCACTGAGGAGGTTTCATTGTTTGGAATCAAGAATGCAGAAAGATCCTGTCCTGGGTGCCATGGTAAGAGCGAAAATCAACGATTACCTGAAACTCGGTTACGTTAGGAAGCTCACGAAAGAAGAAGACGAAATGAGAATTGATCGCAAGTGGTTTATTCCAATATTCCCCGTATTCAATCCCAACAAACCGGGAAAGATTAGAATTGTATGGGACTGGGCAGCAAAAACCAACGGATTGTCGTTAAACTCCATGCTTTTAAAAGGACCGGACCAGCTCATTCCTCTGAACGATGTTTTGTACAAGTTCCGAGAAAACAAAATTGGGATCAGCGGCGACATACGGGAGATGTTTTTGCAGGTGTTGATTGCCAAAGAAGATCAGTATTGTCAGTTATTCCTATGGAAGGAAAACCCAACAGATGAAGCACCTAGCACGTATGTGACACAAGTTATGACGTTTGGGGCCTGTTGCTCTCCGAGTTGTGCCCAATATATTAAAAACGCGAATGCTGAAAAGTACGCAGACAAGCACCCAAGAGCGGTCGAAGCAATCACCAAACAACATTATGTGGATGACATGCTGTTGAGTGTCGAAACGGAGGAAGAAGCTATCCAATTGGCTCAAAATGTTCGCGACATACACGCTACGGCAGGCTTTGAAATCAGGAATTGGATATCGAATTCACCAGCTGTCATTCAAGCCCTTGAGGAAGAGAAAACGGAACAAAAAAGCCTCAACATTGGATCAGAGTTGGCCACGGAGAAAGTTTTGGGAATGTGGTGGTGTACCAGCACGGACAGTTTCATCTACAAATTGTCTTCCAAACATAGTGCTTCGCTTCTAGCCGGACAACGTGTTCCCACCAAAAGGGAAGTTTTACGTACACTTATGTCTATATTCGACCCTTTGGGCCTGCTATCCAACGTGTTGATCTTCCTCAAAATACTGTTCCAGGAAATTTGGAGATCCTCCATAGGCTGGGATGACCAAATTCCAGACCACTTACACGATAAATGGGAACAGTGGCTGCGCATTTTACCAAAAGTTCAAGAAGTCACAATTCCTCGTTGCTACCGATCTGTGATCACCATTAGTTCCGAAACCTTGGTCCAACTGCACACATTCGTGGACGCCAGTGAACTAGGATATGCAGCGGTGGTGTACCTACGTTTTCAGCAAGGTGACGCAGTGGAGTGCACTATAGTTGGAGCGAAATCGCGAGTAGCCCCGCTGAAATTTGTCTCTATACCGAGACTAGAACTGCAGAGCGCCGTCATTGGTGTGAGACTTGCCAGTGCAATATCAAACGCCTTGTCATTCAAAATCGACGAATGTTTCTACTGGACTGATGCTCGTGATGTTTTATGCTGGTTAAGATCGGATCATCGCAGATACTCTTCGTATGTGGCATGGCGAGTCAGTGAAATATTGGACGCAACGGATGTCAAAACCTGGCGATGGGTCAGCTCCAAGGACAACGTAGCTGATCAAGCTACAAAATGGAAACGACAGGTAGATCTCAGTAGCAGCAGCAAGTGGTACAAAGGACCAGATTTTCTCCAGCGGTCTACCGAATATTGGCCCACTGAACCATTCTCAACAGTCTCTACAAAAGAAGAGCTTCGAGCAAGTCTGTTGTATCACCACGTAGTTCCAGATCCACTTCTTCAAGTTGAACGATTTTCAACGTGGAAACGCATTCTTAGAGTGACGGCGACGGTTGTTAGATTCGTCTCCAATATTCGTAGTAAAATCGGCAAGACTGCGTGCAGCACTGGCCCTTTTTCCAGAAGTGAGTTGCAGCAAGCTTCAAACATACTCTACCGACAAGCTCAAAGCAGAGTCTATCAGGACGAAATAAGTCTTCTGTTACGTCCAGCAGCCGAGCGGAAGATGATTCCTAGGAACAGCTCTATATTCAATCTAAATCCTTTTCTCGACGAGAATCGTGTGCTGCGAATGCGTGGTAGAATTAGCGCCTGCGAGTACGTTACTGCTGATGCCCATAACCCAATAATACTCCCGAAGGAAGACTACATAACTATGTTGGTCATAAAGGATTACCACAGTCGGTATCATCACCGAAATCACGAAACCGTACTGAACGAGTTGCGCCAAGTATTTCGGATTGCAAAACTACGTGTGCTGTTCAAGAAAGTGAGAGCGACCTGTCAATTGTGTAAGATTCAACGAGCGATTCCAAATCCCCCTTTAATGGGAGATTTACCACCTGCCAGGCTGGCGGCATTTGCACGACCATTTTCGTACGTCGGAATAGACTATTTCGGTCCGTTAGTAGTGGTGGTGGGAAGAAGAAGTGAAAAGCGTTGGGGAGTTCTCATAACATGCTTGACCGTAAGGGCGGTGCACTTAGAAATAGCCCATTCTTTGACCGCAGATTCTTGCATAATGGCTATTAGAAACTTCATGGCAAGGCGGGGCGTGCCTATCAGGATATATAGTGATCGAGGTACAAACTTTGTGGCGGCTAGCAAAGAGCTCGAAGAAGCTCTTAAAGAATTAAAGCAGGATCGAGTAATGCAAGAAATTGTTAGTGAACACACCGAATGGATATTTCTTCCGCCAGCTTCCCCGCACATGGGGGGAGCCTGGGAACGGTTGGTCCAAACTGTGAAGGCCAATCTGTTACAACTGAAACCAGGACGACACCCTACCGACGAAGTTTTGCGCAACTGTCTAATGGAAATTGAAAACCTTATAAATTCGCGCCCATTAACCCACGTTCCTGTCGATGATCCAGAAGCACCTGTTCTAACTCCGAATCACTTTATCCTGGGATCGTCCAGTGGTCTCAAACCAGCCTCAATCCTGGACGATAGTGGTATTGTGTTGCGAAGAGCCTGGCGTGCATCGCAGGTTGAAGCAAACATCTTCTGGCAACGATGGCTGCGAGACTACTCTCCAGAATTAACCAGACGAACGAAATGGTTCACCGACGTAAAAGCGATAGAGGAAAATGACATCGTGCTCATCGTCGATCCCGCACTTCCGCGCAACTGCTGGCCGAAGGGTCGAGTCGTTGGGGTAAACCGAGGAAAGGACGCTCGTATAAGATCAGCTGCAATCCAAACAGTGAATGGTATCTACGAACGACCAGCAACGAAGATCGCCGTTCTGGATGTACGACGCGATAAGGAGGTAAGCCAGGCATCTGGCGTACCCCGGGGGGAGTGTCACGACCCCTCGGTCGGCGCTTCCTATCCAGCCGATCGTTCTTCTAGATCAACTATGGTCGTCGGGCGCAAAAGTCATTCTTGACAAAATTATGACTGATCGTTGCAGGTAGTATAGATGATAAGGAAAAAGGCAAATTGAGAAGTGATGTGTAAACGTGGCACGCAGTCGTGTTCTATATGAATTGATAAAATCCCTTATATTATTAATATTATTGTATCCTATGAATTCCATTTAGTTAATACGTAAGGTAAACCTTATTCCATGAACTCTTAATTACAGTATATAACTGAATTCTAAATGCCACAGATTGATGAATTAGATCGTAACCTATAATCGAGCAGAGTTTATAGATTCATACTGGATAGATTTGGATTCGCAATCGAATTCCAATTCCAATTGAAGTGCGTATACTTATTTCAATTGAAATACTAGAGATACAAGTGTAATAAAACGATAGAGATAGGGGTCACAGGCTCTTCGGATAGCCAACAGGTCTGAACGCACGGGATGCTGTATAAAGACTAAAATGGTATATTCAATTATAAAGGTATAAAGAGTATCTTTGGATGGATTATGATTGTGTAAGTGTTATAAAAATTCACAGAGGGTTCTTCCCATTTGGTATACACATTACATTCGGACACCCAGAATTCACAGATGCCCCCATCGTAACCCTTACAAATTATTGATAACAAATTCAACTCAATTGTCTCCATCACTGCTGCCAATTGTGTCCTCCAAATCGGCAATCGCACACCATCGCTTCATCCGGTCGGCGGAATACACAGTGGTGAACCTTCTTGGAGCTTCGAAGCCAGGAACAGTGGCCACCCGGTATCGATCGTTATCCAAAACCTCCGTCACGATTAATGGACCCTTGAATCGAGCTTCCAGCTTGCGGCTTCCTCCAGGAACATACTGGTCCTTCGCAACCAACACTAAATCATTTACCTGGTATCGTTCTGCTTCACGTCGATGATCGTCGAAGTACTTTTTCTGTCGGGCTTGACTCACTTGCGTAGCGTGCTGGACTCGTTCACGCAGCTCATCGGTTGTCGCTTGAGGATGTTCGCCTTCCACTGCTATCACAGACACAATTTCGTTTTGTACCATATCCTTCGGCCGATACGACAACACCAACGACGTTGGCGAGATTCCCGTCGTCGCGTTCGGCGCCGTGTTAATGGCACTCTGCACTGCTCTCACTTGTTCATCCCATTTACGATCTCCGGAATCCACCATGGTTCGAATGGCAGTTAGAATGGTACGGTTGCTCCGCTCCACCTGACCGTTTCCTCTCGGAGTTCCTACCGCTACCAGGACGTGGTCTATTCCGTAGTCGTCACAATACTTCCGCAGGGCATTCGAGGTAAACGCGGTACCGCGATCAGTAACAATGCGAGACGGTAACCCAAACACACACGAAAGTTCTTCGAGCATGGTCACTACAGGCTGAGCATTGGTCGATTTCACCGCTTTCATTAGCAAAAACTTCGTGAAGCCACAAATCAGCACCAACAGATGTTCGTTCCCTTTTGCCGATCGAGGGAACGGCCCTAAATGGTCCATGTGCACTGTGTGAAAAGGCACAGGGGTTTTCGGTATAGGGTTGAGAAACCCTTCTGGCCGGCCCTGCTTTGATTTGAAAAACGCGCACTTTGGGCACGCCGCGATGTACGCACGAATGTATTTTCTCATTTTGGGGAACCAAAACAACTCCTGCATCATGGCCAGCACTTTTTGCTCACCAAAATGGCCTTTCTCGTCATGGTAACTTCTCACTATACGCCAACGCACATTGTTCGGAACCACCCAGCATTTCCTATCGCCAATCTTCCGATACAAACGATGATTTTCCACGACGTAGTTCTGCTGCACCTGACGATCTTCGTCACACCTTGGATCACGAGCCAGTATATCAATCACTTCCAACAGTCGGTGATCTTGCCGCTGCATACTAACAATAAAGTCCGAATTCGACAACTCCAACACCATAATACAGTCCGCTACACTCTCAGTCTCTCTGGGTTCTTCAGCTGGCGATCTACTCAGAGCATCGACATGGAGCATTTTTGCGCCTTCGCGATGCTCAATACGGAAATCGTACTCTAAAAGTTTCAAAAAGTACCGGGCCACTCTCTTGTTCATCTCCTTCTTCGCGTAGGCATCTCGCACTGCCGAACAGTCTGTACGAATCACGAAAAATCGCCCGACGAGATATTGCCGGAACCGATCAACGCTCGCGACCACCGCTAACATTTCCAGCTCATAACTGTGATAGTTCACTTCGGTTTTTGAATTCTTTTTGCTAAAATAGCTCACTGGTTTCCACACCTCGTCCACTTTCTGTAGTAAAATTCCAGCAACACCCACACTCGACGCATCGGTATGTAGTTCCACTTCTGCATTCGGGTCGTAGAGCACAAGCACAGGTCTTCTATTCTATTCTATTCTAGTGCTTGCACAGCCAGTGTTGAAAAGCATCCTGGAAATATCAAAATTTCTTCTGATATTTTCTTGTCAGCATTAATATTTGCAGCATATCAGAAATGATGTGACACAAATATTAAAACGGCCAGGCCCACTGTGCAGACTAATGGATTGGAAGATAATTCAAAAACTTAAGGCAATCAGGTTATCCACTTATGAATAACATGATTGACAAACCTTTTTGAATTGAATGAAGGAAGAAACGGGGACAACCGTACCAACCGTTTCGTTTTAGGGGAATGGTGTTTGGACATGAGATCGTTGGGAGTGGTGCTGCTAAGAAGGTTAATGCACACTCCGTTATAGTTGGCATTTCTTCTCCTGGGATGGGACACAGGCATTTCTCCATGTGCCCTGGCTTCAAAGCCTAGGCTTAAGCGCCATTACTCGCTCTCTGAAACGAGAAAAAAGTATACTGATCCCTTCCCCGAATGTACAGAATACAGAATAATAAGTCTAAAAACAACAAAAATAGAAAATTCTGCTATTCTGCTATTATCAACGCATCCCCTGGCTTTCGCCCATCTGCGTTGTCTTTTCACTAGGCAATACGTCTACTAATTGATGTTTATGGGCTTGCCGGACCAAGTCATGTAGCTAAGCCAAACACCCCACCTACAACTGTTGGGTAGGCACCATTGTCCCGCCCACTGGTCTTTTACAGCTAGTTGTAGGTGCATGTGTGCGTGTAAGTATTGGTGTATGTGTGTTAGTGTTGGTGTACTGTAGGCGCCAACTCGTTCTAATCCACTCTGATTGCTATCGCCCTATTGAACCATTACCCTTAAATCTGGTAATCTATGAAATAGAATGAGTTAAGCGCCTGTACATAATAGTCAATTAATCTAACAAGGAATATTAGTATTAAAGTGAAGATACAATGAAGCAACGCCCCGGACCTCGAGAGCACAAACCCCAAGAACCAAATGACAGGCTGCGCGAACAGTCGATCGACTAGCCATCATCAGTGAATAACCAATCGAGCAAACCCTCCAGCACAAACCACCACCAGCTCTTCCGACCTGCGCCCAACAGATCCGAGGCACAGCCCAGCCATAGCTTCACCTTAAAACCAAAATTTAGATTGCAGAGCAAATACTTCCCAAGTAACCACGCAGCTCGGGCCGCAAATCACGCACAACACGTCACACATAAGACAAACACTACCCCGCCCGTACAACCGAAACCGATCTAGGGTAGAGAAGGGTCTCTTTCCACTCCAACCCGGACTCAACTGCATCCACAGGGTAGCGCACCCCACACACACTGCACTCATGCATCCATCACGACCCGAGCCGCACGGTCACCTGGGTTGCTTCTATTTGCAACCCGTAACGCAGAGTTAAAATCCCTCTCTTACATTACAAAGCAGTCCCTCTTCCCAAAGTTTGTGCGTGGTATAAATGAGATTATAAAGCTGAAGAAATCGTCACCAACACAACCGCCAACAATGACCACTCAATGGTGTCGGCAGAATCAATGACGACCCCCTCAGTCCCAAACCCAATTATCCTACACTACCCAAGTAACCACAATGCTGAAGCCGTTCGCACTGCACGTACGAAGTACATACAAACCTACCCGCACCGCCTAAACAAACCACCTAGGCCGAACACAAGCGAAAAGCGGCGCCACCACTGTTGAACCACGACTATACCAGTAGGTATAATTGCAATTCAGCAATCGTAGATCCATTCCCCGCTCCTACTCAGCCCTGACGATCCATAGCAATGCTTGTTCAATATATGCACCCCACACACGCAACCCCCACACACGCAACCCCCACAACCCAACAGTATGGTCACTTGAGTATCCCTGGGATTTTGATTACATGATGGTCAGGGATCACAGTCATCAAAACGTTCCACACTTTGCCAGGGCTTGCGACCTGTAACCATGATGATTTCCGCTATGGGAAACCATGATGGCTAGCGGTGTAAAAAAAAAAAAAAAAAAAAAAAAGAACAACAACAACAACAAAAAATAGAAAATTGCTACAATACCCATTCGTTCAAAGAAATTTGAAATGATCATTTCAAAAAGCCATATCATGATTTACTAAAATCAATTTCTTCCTGAACCTGTTGGATCTGACGATTACCACAACGAACCATAAATGCAAGATGAACCCTATTTTGGTTCGCTTGTATTTTTTTAAAGTTATATTTCAAGTCAACACTCATGGTGACAAACTGTACAAATATGTTGTAAGAATATTGAAATGATAAGTATACTTATAAACAAATGCAAAATAAATTTTACTTCTGGACCAGGAAAAAGGCTCTGGTAAAAGTCTTATAACTTATGAAATAATGAAAATAGGATAAAATCGTTACTGTCCTCATCCTATCCATTGACGTTTGATGCTCAATACCGCGGATGTATTGAACCATGGTAATAAATATACATGTATTGTACCAAATGCTACATCCTAGCAGGCCGATATTTATCTGGTGGTGTGTTTGGAGCTTCAGGTAGATTGTCTGTCTAAAGCATAATTTCACCCCAAACCCGGTGTACGGTGCACAAAAATTGGCCATATGACTTATCAAATTCAAAGAATTCCCAATGTATGCCAAATTTGTAATACATAATTATATAATGGTTTGATCTCACCAAATCGATGCTTTTTCCCGAAATCCATAATTTGAATCATCTTGATCCTCTGCCTTATTTACGTCCAATTGATAAAATCTTGGACGGAATCCATAGCAAATCTAATCACTATTCACTTTTTATTTTTCCGCAGACCACGGTAGAAAAATTGGTTTATCGTATGTGAATGCACTTGCCCCAAGGCTTGCCCACGATTGCCATCTATCGATGGGTCCAATTTAACGCACAATGTTTTTTTTTTTTTTCAAACGCAAACAAGTTCTTCTCCATTTGCTATATTTTTTTGCTCACTCTGAGTTCACGACTTTATCAATAACTCTGTTGTTTTAGCTGTTCCAAATAGGTCTTCATTAAAATTCGCGTTGTTTAAAACTAATACAGCACGCGAACATTTCACCGGCAGAATCCTCGGCCGAATTTTCAGTTTCCAGCCAAAATCTAATTGAAACATTGCAGGATTCACTTTTTAACTAGCCATTTTTAACCCGATTGAATCACACGCGGAAAAGAAAAAAAAATAACAGGCGATTCCAATAAGCAATGGTTATGTTAGGTCAACGTTTAGGCACCAGATTTTCCGAAGCAAACACAAGCACACACGACAAAACGGGGAAATAACGACGAATTCCGGTATCTTTGTAAAATAATTTTCCAATTCGGCAGGCCTATTCAACAACAACGCGGAATCGAGGAAAAACGTGACGGACGATTTGAAAACGCAGCCGTTCCGGCGCACAGCTTGCTGCGATCGTAGAGCACAAGCACAGGTCTTCGCACTAAAAGTTGCTTGAGCTTTTCGAATGCTCGCTGTTGTTCAACCTCCCACACAAACTCGGCTTCTTTCCGCAGCAAGCGGAACAGCGGTTCCGCTATGATACTGTAGTCCTGCACGAATCTCCTGAAGAATCCTGATAAACCCAGGAACTGCTGTACTGTGTGGACGGTTTCAGGAACTGGGAAATCTGCTACAGCTTTTATTTTTCTTTCACCTGGACGCACACCTTCAGCACTGACTTCAAATCCCAAAACCTCAACCCGGCGCATAAAAAAGTAGCTTTTCTTCAGGTTTATGGTGAAACCTTCTTCACGCAAAGCCACTAGCAATCTCTCAAATTTGAATAGCAGCTCTTCCTCACTTTCCCCCCACAGGATCAGGTCATCGATGTAAGCCACGATAATAACCTTCTGCTTTCTCAGCTTTTCCACTATTTTGTTCATCGCTCTCTGGAACACCGCGCACCCATTCGCCAAGCCGAACGGCATTCGTAGGAACCGATAGTGACCGTCTACTGTTGAAAACGCGGTATAGTTCTGACTCTCGGGCTCCAGTGGTATTTGGTAATATCCACTGTACAAATCTACGGTAATGAACATATCTGCTCCTGCCAACTTCTGGAGACACGACTCAATATCGGGCATTGGGAACTTGTCCTTTATTGTTCGGGAGTTGAGTAACCGATAGTCAATAGCCATCCGGAACTCGTTGTTCTTTTTCGGTACCAACACCACTTGGCTATTATAGGGCGACTCAGTTTCGGCAATAATACCAGCTTCCAACAATTCGTGTACTAACTCAGTCAAAACACTCTCTCGGGCGTATTCCAGTTTTCGGGGTTTTACGAACACAGGCTCAGCACTCATCAAACTAATTTTCATCTCGGCCGATGTAGCCCGACCCATCTCTCTCATGTTCACCGCAAAACAATCTCTGTAGTTCGTTATCAACTCACACAACCGCGAATTGCACTCATCCGATCCATCACTGTTGATCTGATCCTCGGTTATCGCTTCCACTTTCGAGTCAATGTCTATCGCATACATATGCGCAATCGCCGATTCTACACTGCTATCTCGTTGCCGAGGCTCACGAGGGGGTCGTTGGTGTTTTTGTGGCGCTTCCCATTCGAACTTCACATCCCCCTTGCGTTTCACCATCACCAATCCATCACTGTCGATGATATCTTCGCCCAAAATCACCGCCGTGTCTTGGACCCAGGTTGGCACGACCTGCAGCTCCACCGGTAAGGACACCCCATCAACCTGCAACTCAGCGCAAACTTTCGAGGTCACGTTGATTTCCTTTTTCCCGAATCCACGGAGCACTTTTTGGCTGGGTTTTACCTCACCGACGTTCTTCGCAAACTTTTCTTGTATCGTAGAAACCTTGCCACCCGTATCCACTAGCGCTCTCATCGATACTCCGCCCACTAACACATTTTTTACGAAAGCACTTTTCTGGTCTACAACACGAATCGGTCGGGGTGTGGAAGCTTTCACATCACGTTTAGGACCAACGTTAGGACATTCATTTCTCATATGCCCATCCCTTTTGCACAGATGGCACATCACTCTTGGACAACGGCGCGCGATATGTCCCGCTTGGTGACACTGAAAGCACACTTCTGATGACGATTCACCTTTTCGCTGAGCACTGTAGACAGTTGGCGTCGTATCTGCTACTTTGGTAACTGCCACCGCATCAACAGTGTCAATCCATCGCAACTCCTCAAGCAACTGTTCAACCGTAGACACTTTGCTGAGAGCCATCCCTGACCGCTTCACATATTGCCGGAGGCCACTTGTAATGTACGTCACCGTGGTTTCTTCGTCAAATCCACCTTTCCGTCCCAATGCCATCATTTCATAGACGTATTCTTCCACAGTCTCTCCAGTCTTCCACTTACGAGACGAAAGCAAGTTGTGGTAGTATATTGGGTTCTTCTTAGATGGAAAGCCTTTCACGATCTCAATCTTGAAGGTTGCCCAATCTCGCATCGCACTTGGACAGCTATCCAACCACAACTTTGCACAGCCACCGAGATTTAACCGAGCACAATGAAGTCGAACCGCACTTGACCACTGATACACATCCCCAGTATCATCTATAGACTTCACCCATATGTCCGCAGCTAGACATGAGGGAACTTTCGGATCAAACGTCGACACATACTCCTTCAACTCGCGAAAATCAGGCATTCGTGTGAGGTTCCCCATACTGCTTGAGCTGGCTACGGCCTGCGACGCAGTTTGAGTCGACAATTTAATCTGAGCAAGCTCCTCTTTGAGAGCTTCTATCTCGGCTCTATATTGCTCTTCCATCTTCAACTTCACAGATTGCTTCTTTCTTCGATCGGCTACGTTTGGCGGTAAATCGTTTGCTCTCGGGATTCTGACCTTCTCCGAATCTCTCGGGTCTGTGTCGCCAACGACACTCAGGCGACCTGAAGCTTCTTCAAATGATAGATCACTTTCAGTCTCACTCATCACATCACTCTCACTCTGCTGGTCAGCTCTTCGTTGAGCTCATCCCGTTAGCTGTTCTCACAATTTCTCACTGTCTGTTCTCGATATGATACGGTTGAAACTTTCTACGGCGCGACGATTCCAGAGTCGTTCCCCGACGAAAGAACGCTCAACGAAACGGACGCGACGAAAACGGAGCTTTCAGTCTATTATTCTCCGTAGAGAATAGGCATTCAATAATACACTCTCGAGCACTTATCCGTGGTAATGGCTTAACCACGCGGTTTTCACGAGGCTACTGGGTACTTCTAGCACCACTAATATTGCAGCTGTTTTACTTCACCGAAGCACTGCACCATGCTAGGTAACAGTTCGATTGTGTTCAAACACTAGCTTTTCAGCGGTCTTGATCCCGTGCCGCTCACAATTTGCACAACTCACTCCGCGATATTCCCACACGGAATATTTAATCGCGATTACCACCGACTAACGCGCTAGTACGGTGTTACCCAAGATCTCTATCCTGTCTACAGGATGTAATAAAACGATAGAGATAGGGGTCACAGGCTCTTCGGATAGCCAACAGGTCTGAACGCACGGGATGCTGTATAAAGACTAAAATGGTATATTCAATTATAAAGGTATAAAGAGTATCTTTGGATGGATTATGATTGTGTAAGTGTTATAAAAATTCACAGAGGGTTCTTCCCATTTGGTATACACATTACACAAGTTTCTTTATTTAGCTCCAGGTAACTTCCAGAGTCGATCACTTAACCCTTAAAGGAGTGTTCCCGTTAAAAGAACAATGGGAGAGAACTAAATGTAAGTGATTAAAATTGAATTAGAATAATGTGAATTAATGGGTCAATTTATTTATTTGTAGGATTATTTTAACTCTCGCAATAAAAAGGGGAATTAAGAAATCAGAAAACCTCTCGTTAATCACTCCTTGTTGACTAGGAAGCCAACACCGCCGAAGATCGCCCTTAGCACGCTTCACCCGAAAACTCCAAGTGCTTCGAGCCTAGTCCATATCTCGTATCCGTAGACGATCACCGGGCTTGTTAGCGTATTACACGTGGTACATTTGGTGCGGTTCGAATTTTTTTTTACTGCAGTCCCGTCTGGATCCCGTAGTAAGGCACTACTGAAAATGCGCCTTCGTATTTCACGACTCACATTGTTGACATCCATTAGTACCGGGCCTCCACTACCTCGAAATCCCTCTCTATCGTAACGTTACTTCGTAGACGAATGCTGTCCGGCTTTGCTGCTTCACATTTCAGGAGAGGGTACAGTGCTATAACCGTTCTAAATGTTCTAGCAATAATGTCCATGACATCCGTAAGGCACCCAAATTGACCGGATTTTGTGAAAATGGTACTTAAGCTGTTGAGCCCAGCTCGTCGCATTACAACTTCCAGGACAATGTTGAAGAGTAGACTGGAGAGTCCGTCACCTTGTCACAGTCCAAGACGAGATTCGAATGAACTGGATACTTCACCCGAAACCCTTATGCAGCTTTGCACACCGTCCATCGTAGCTTTAATCAGTCTAGTCAGCTTCCCAGGATAGCCGTTTTCGTCCAAGATTCTCCATAGCTCTGTACGGTCGATACTGTCGTATGCAGTCTTGAAGCCAATGCATAAGTGATGCGTTGAGATCTGGTATTCACGGCATTTCTGGAGAATTTGGCGTACGGTCCGTTGTCAATCAGCCGTCGATGAAACCAGCTCGATAACTTCTCACAAACTTCTCTTTAGGTGACAGACGACGGAAGATAATCTGGGATAGCACTTTGTAGGCAGCATGCGAAATAGTTCTCACATTCCAATTAGTCGCCTTCCTTGTAAATGGTCCTTCCACTCGTACGGTAACTTTTTTTTTCACGGCGTTCAGGATCTTGATAACCAACCGGTGCAGACAGTTGGCCAACTTGTCTGGGCCCATCATGAAGAGTTCATCTTCGATACCATCTTTACCAGTTGCTTCGTTGGTTTTGAGCTGGAAAATGTCATCTTTAACTTCCTTCAGCGTGAGAGTTGCAGTTGACTCACTGTCGTCCTCTACTGTATTGGCATAGTCGTTTTCTCCCTTGCCGTTCCCAAAACTTAGGTGTTTGTTGGGAACGGCACAGTAGCTTCGTTTCCTCGCACTTCGTTTCTTCCAGGCGACATGTTTCCTTCTAAAAGAGGCAGGTTTGCTATTTCCGCTTCCGTTTCCATCGTTCCACATTCTGCCGGGTTCCTTGCTGCATCATAGTCGCCCACACTACGTTATTCTCCTCCAAAATGGCTAAGCATTCCCCAGACAACCAATTTACCCGTATAATGCAGTTCATGTTCATGTTATACGTACATTTATGCGTTAAAGTTACACCGTATAAGATGCAGTAAAAGTCCAAGCTCACACAAATTCTTATATGATGTTGCATAGTATGCTTAAGTGGAGGCCATATGCGTACACGCTCCCATTTACCCACGTGTAAAGGGTGCGTATATCGCCTCCTCTTTAGCATCCTTTGAAGCATCATATGGTGGCTTATGTGTAAAAAAGTGGAGGCGCTATACGTACATTGACAGAACAATATTATCGTAATATGACTTGAAGGGATATCTTATGCGATGCACCGTGACCACTATTGCGGCGTAATTAAGCATCTTATGCGACTTAAAAATGTTCGAAAAACAACAACTCTTGTCAGCTCGAACTTATCAAATTAATGATCTTTGGATTGTTGAGCCACATGTCACACTTAACACCAAACGCTATTTATGAAACAAGCTGATTAATTATCATGATATTCTAACTCATCCCTTGTTTGGAATGCACTTGGTTCACCTGCGTTGTGCGTGTTTGGCAGACTATCTGGAGTTAAAAACGACGAAGTACAATTTCCCGCATAGTTTTCACTACAATTCTCTGGCTGGCACCTCTCATTGTTGATTATATCAAGCCAATAAAACAAATAATGATGACTTTGTAACCATGATTACGGCTGTTCACTTTCTTTTAGCATTCTGGCACTGCATACGCAGTCCAACAGCAACTCTTCATTGTTATCACATATTAAATCGCATTATGTCAACATAATCACTTCTAGCTTATGCGAGTTTGTATGCACACTTTAACGATCTTATTTGTACTCCAATGCGTGTTAAGCAGACACAATAAGAAAAGTACCAAGCGAAGTCGTATAATCATCGAAGTACACATAATTATGCGAATTCATTTGACGCTTTGCGGGTTTACTCGCACGCTTTTGCGAATAAGTAAAGATCATCGTAATAAAACATCAGAATGTCATCTACTACGATGTACTCATACCAAATAAAAGCTGATTTGTACTCTTATATGACTTCACGTCGAATATTGTTCGTCCACTGTACATATATACGATAGTGACTTAAAATAGTACTTTATACGTACCTACAGCGTGCATTCTTATGCGATTCCTGCTTGTCTGGGTCATCGTTGAACCAAGCGTTCTTCTGACGACCTCGATCCACGTATCTGATAGAGATTTCGGCAGCGTCAATAATGGATACATTTACGGCACTCCAGCAGTCCTCTACAGGGGACAAAAACACAATATAAATCTTGTCACATCACTCGCTTATAGTGAATCTCTCATCAACTCGTACAAAATATCCAACTCTTTGACACCTATAGGGGCGGGCGCCAGTGAGTCGCTGGCCTTTCATAAAGTAGATGTCATTTCATCATATCCTTCCCTATCCTGTAACGGAGAAGATGGGCGTGGCCGGCAATGGAAGTTTTAGTGTCTGTTTTACTTCGAACTCTGATTGGATAGCTGTTCCTTCCCAAATATCACTGCTGGTGTAGTTGCACAATGTAGTGTTTCAAAGAAATATGTTCACCAGGTTGTGATAGTGTAAACTTGGTGATGAATTATTAAGAAAATTACTCTAGATTACTGTTTGTCTGTGATTTTTTAAGGGTCTCAAAGGGCCAGGATTAGGTAGTCTCACCCGAGCAGAGGAAAATATCAAAATAATAACAACGGAATCACAAAACCTGTTTTTATATCTCGGTTTGTTATTATTAACTTATTAAGTCATCACCGTTCCATAACATGTTCTGTTGGACAATCTTATTTTGTTATGATCGTGCTCTTGGTATATTTTCTTTAAATTACATTTCAATAAAATGTTTTGTTGTAGCACAAGTTCAGTTATTATTGTGTCATTGAGACTGTACAAATATTTGATCAATTATATTACAACATAACTAGCTTTGCAATCAAAACTACACCGTTCGAGATTTTCGTTGTTCACAGCATTCCGTGTGGAACAGTTAGAAAAAATATTATTTTGTCATCAGTTCCTCTTCTTACTGACATTACGTTTTAACTGTGACAGAGCCAACTTATTAGCCTTTTGTTTTATAAGCACTTTGAAAAGTATAACTGTTTTTTGTCCCAGTTTCAGTTAGGTATGAATTCGAAAATAGAGAGTGTAATAGAGTGTTAGAATTTAAGGACGAACAACACATTTTCGACAAAAATGTAAACAAATAAGTCATCAAGAACTCCATTGATTATTTTTAGACATTTTATTTTCATTGATTTCACTGCGTTGAGCCCACTTAGATTCACTTGGATAAATGTGTCAATCAATGAGGTAATAATGCAAATTAATCTTATAAACAATGAACCACCTAATAAAGGGTTTCAAAGCGACGGTAGTTTTGCATCGTAATTTGTTTGGAAAATAAATGAAAACTATTGTTTCTCTCTGTTTTCGATAATAAATCGCTTGCTACAACAATAGCGTCCCAATTATAAATGAAACATTTAACAATAGATCCTATTGTTGCGTATCCCATTGAATGGATATGGGACTTTGGAGGAGTTCCTATTCGCAACAGAAAAAAAGGCAAATTTTGTTTTCAGATTGTTATCAATAACGTATTCATATCAAAATTTATTAATGAAATATTTTAAAAACTCGCTGTTATTAAGTTGTTATTGAAACTAACAAAACATGTTATTAAACAGGTCTTCCAGAAACATGTTTTTGTTATAATTTTTTGTTATTTTGCCGCTTATGACAGACAAGTTTATAACAGGATATGTTAAGTAAATAACATGAAAATAACTCTTTCCGCTACTCAGTTATTTTTCCAAAATAACACATTTTATTATGCTGTTGCTATTTCCTTCTGCTCGGGCAGGAAGTGACAGGAACCCAGAGAGATTAAAAGGAATTTTGGAAGCGTTTCAGGGGAATTTTAGTCACACCACATGTACAACTGGAGTTCCAGTGGTTCTGAGAAGTGGTTCCGAAACATGGGGATGGCTTGAGCTAGAACTGGAAAGCTGGAACTGTGAGAAAGTGGGACAATTCGGAGTAGGTTTTAGGGGCTTTTCTGAGAGTTTCAGGGGCGTTACATGGAGTTCGAGGGAGATTTAGGGGAATTTCAGGAACATTTCAAGAAGCTTCAGAGGATTTTGGTGGGTTTCAGAGACGTTACATAGGCGCTTCGGGTGTTTTGGAGGGTCTCAGGTGCGTTACATTAGGTCAAAGGAGGCTTCGGAGGATTTCAAAGGCATTTCAAAAAGTTTGAGAGGGTTTTGGTGGGTTTCGGAGACGTTTTAGGAAATTTCAGAGGATCACTGATTTCAATGCGTTGTAGGGCGCTTCAGTAGTTTTCAGTTGGGTTTACGGGGGTTTTAGGGGACTTCCGAGGCTTTCGGGTAAGCTTCAAGATAATTTCAGAGCAATTGAGAGGAATATCATAGACTTTTTAAAGCGTTTTAAGGTATTTAGGGGGTTTAATGGAGTTTCAGTGTGTATCAAGGTATTTCGATAGAGTATGATGAAAGTTCCCGGGGATTTAAAGTGGCTTAACAGTTTTTAGGTTTAGCTTCAAGGGAATTTTAGAGACGTCCAAGACGATTCAAGAGTTTTTCAGTGAATATCAGGGAGGCTCGCGGTCTTTCATATGCTTTCTGGTAAGTGGTGAGCCTCATGAGGGTTTGAGAGACCTTCTGAACTGATTACGCTTATTAAACTTGATAGGCTACAACTCGTATTGGTGAGTTCACGCCTAATGACTGGTCTCGGTTCTAGGCCAATCACTTCCAGTCGCCCTGTACAATTAAAGTTCTTTGGTCCTCCACAATTGCAACAGCCAATGTCCATTCCATTTGAATTGTTTAGTTCAACATCAAATTTATGATAACACTGAATCAATTAACAATTTGCCGCTATAATACTCGATTTACAGCTTCAGCTCTCCAACGTCGGTAACACCCCGCTCGCAAGATCACGCTCCTTCTGATCCGCCCATCGTACTCTCTGCGCTCCACGCCTTCCATTACCAACCGGATGATTAGCCAACACCAACGTTGCAGGGTTGTTGTCTGACATCCTTGCAACATGCCCTGTCCACCGTATCCGTCCAGCATTAGCCACTTTCAGGATGATGGAATCACTGTAGAGTCCGGGAGCTCGTGGTTCATCCTTCGCCACTATACACCGTTCTCCTGCACACCACCGAAGATCGTCCTTTCACGCGTCGTTCGAAAACTCCGACTGCTTGCATGTCCTCCTCAAGCATGGTCCACGTCTCGTGCCCGGGCCTCCTGCCGTTTTTTATAGCTTTGCTATATCCATCTTTTTATATACATTGTGATGCATAATTATTATTGTTCGAAAAACCGCCGATTTTCATACATACATAATGGCCAAGTTTGAGATGCTGTAACTATGGTTTGCTTTGATGGATTGAGCTCATTTTTTGACTTGAAACTACTAATATGCTGAGTTTTACGTATACGAAATTCAAAATGTCTTCGTTCGCAGATCTGGGCATAATAAGGCGTTCCAAATGTGCAAAAGTGATCGGACAGCGGTACGCCTTTGATTTCCACGCACCAATCAGTCTAATCTGCTTCGCCAAAAAACTATGTTCGATAACTAAGTATCTGCCTAACTAATTTCTCTTAACTAAAGCGAACGCCGCCAGTGCCCCGTAACGTGGGTAGATCACTTTAGAATGGTGCCTTGCGGCGTAAGATCTACCACCACATCAAATTTCGATCTTGTTAATGTTTTCATGCCTAAAGTGGTCGATCAGTGGTGAGCAGACATTCCAGGATCGAGATTTGATGTTTTTTTATGTTTTGCTGCTAATCCACATTTTATTTCAGGAGTAATCAGGTAATTTTTTTCATATTTTATAAATGCTTATTAATCATGATTATGATTGTTTTTCAAACAAATGTATAACAAAACATACACAACACACACTGACATGCATTACATATACATATCTCATCATATATTGGGAAAGGGAGGGACCATCAGGGCACCCGATTGAAACGTTTTGGACAGGAGCTTGGAACTGCCTCCTCCTTGTTGTTAACATTTCGTGAATTGAGGGCTGGCTCTTCGACCCCATCTATTGGGAGTACAGTGGTTTTTCGATTTTGTCACGGTTCGATTTAATCACGCTCCATTATATCACTCTCGATTCTAGCACGGTATTTTTTTCGATTTTATCACGCTATGATAATTGATAGAAATATTTCCAAAAACATTCCAAACTAGATAGGGCATATGCTACTTTTGCACATTATGAGGATTCGCGCACCAGCTTTGACCAATCTAAGGGGAACCATTCCTAAAAAATGACAAATTAACCAATTAAAACTACCAACATGCCAATATGAAAGGTTTTAATCTGTATTATGGCCAAAACTAATGCTTCTACCCTAAATGGTGTTAGTGACAAAGTTGATAAGGGATTACAAACTGGGTACTGAACTCGGTTATCTAGAATCGCATTATAAAACATCTCAAATACTTACCAAACAAACAAAAACCTATATAAAACTGCAATTTTAACTCATTTCAATCAAAATTGGTTTGACAAAATGTCAAAATTCAAGCTTTAAATGGTATTCCGTTTGCAACTTCATACAAGATTCCTAGCATAAGAAAATCCAAAGATGTTCGTCACAATAGACCATTAAAATCACTTAAAAAGACACGGACACCGTCTTCAGCCAGCGGCTGTACAGACTGAACGAAACTTAACACTAGACAACGGACACACAAAGCATGCACTAGTGGATACGGAGAAGAAACATTTCTCACGAAAAGTTTCATCGTCCGGAGCGGGAATCGAACCCTCACCCCATCGCAAAGTGTGATTATGAGCTTGGTGACTATAACCGCACGGCCACGAGACTCCACTTAAACGGCTGTTACGAAATGAGCAACGATCAATTGCTATCATGCAAATACCAATAGCACGGATGTCATAACTTTAATAATACTCAAGATTGAAAATGCTACTCATTGCTTCCTCACTCAAGCAAAGTAATGAGTGCCATTTCGTACTTCAAGCGTTTCATTTCATGTGGCTCTATTTCGTCTTCACTAGTTAGTTGAGGCGTTGAGGGGATACCTTCACACTGCTCTACAATACAGCATAAATACAGTCTAGGATGACTGCTTGATCTATATTGACGGTTGGCTAAATTTATTTTTCAAAATGCTGCCTGAAATTTTCAATTTCCATTGCATGGTTTGATGTTTCGTTCGTTTTTTATTTGTTTTTTTTTTTTGTATTTAGGTGTATTTTGAGTAATAAAAATACTCGCAAAAAATGTGTTTCAATTTTATCACGCTCCAGTATATCACGCGATTATTTTTTTCATTCGTGATATAATCGAAAAAGTACTGTATTCTGTCAATCGAGGGCTTGATTTTGCAGTTGTTCGTGAGAACTTTCTTCTGGAAGGAGATTCTTTTCCCCTGACGCGGGTTTCGCGCAAGTGTCTTTGCTTGCGGGTCCGCACAACCCTTTTTGGCCCTTCATGCAGGAGAATGACTGACCACAATAACAGCACAATCTTGATCAAATCGCTTTTCAGATTATTCCAGTGCTATAGGCAGCTGCCTTGCTACAATAGATGGTAGAACAATATCATCATCATCATAATATCACTAAAGCGAACGCCGCCAGTAATCAATACACATACCCTTACGATCCTTACGAAGGGAACTAAGGTTGCTTGGAGCCTTGTCTTGGCTACGAGCTATTTTCAACGTGTTGTACAAAATACAACACTGCGACTATTGAGTTAAATGGTTAATGACTTCAACGGGGTCTGACGATTTGAAATGCCTCGCTGGAAGTGGCACGTTTGGTTATGAATAGTTACTTTAGTGTAGCGCAAAATTGACACAATTTAAAGTTTAGATCTGGATTTCTACTCTAGTTTGGTTTGTCTGTAATATCACAAAAGAATTTTGGAATGGTCCGTACAATTTAAAGGGCGTCATCGAATACAGTTGAACATGCGATATGATAGTTCAAAGAAAAATCAACTACTGTAAAAGCTGTAGATGCCCAGGACTTAAGGACAAGGTACAGGTACAAACAGTAAATGTTTGGGATAGGCAACTTTTTTTTCTCTCACAAAAAAGTTCAACATGCTATAACTTTTCATTTAGTGCATCAAAAAATCTCAAATTTTGACTGTTTGTCAACCTATTATATGTGCATCATTGGTACAAATTTGGGCTCGATTGATTAATGTTTCGCAAAGTTAGAATCGTTCGAGTAAAACAATATTTTTTGGACAACTCATTTTTGAGTTGTCATATCTCGGAAACCAGTGAACCGACTTGAATGAAATTTTGAACGTACACTAACAATATGCAAATGCTTCACAAACTATTTTTTTTTTTAGTTAGGTGCTTTTTAAACGTTGAAAAAAGTTATCATAGATTGACAATTTTTGGATTTTTCTCGAAAAAATGTATTTTTTACATCAATGTCAATAAATTTTAGTGTTGATATCCAAAGATTTTCCACTTCTGTTTTTAAGTTATCTCTAATCAGATATATTGGAGCCCATTTAGATTGAAGGAAGAACACATTTAGTAATTTTTGTGTGGTATTGTAAATTTGACTTATTTTCCTCTATTTGGGTAAACAATTCAACCCGGTATAACTTAATTCGCCGTGAGAAAATATTACTTTTTATAACGTTGTATTAAGTATCAATATATTATTGATAAACGTTAAAAAAATCATTCAATTCGGTTGTCTAAAAAATAGTGTTTTACCCGAACGGTTCTAACTTTGCGAAACATTAATCAATCGAGCCCAAATTTGTACCAATGATGCACATATAATAGGTTGATAAACAGTCAAAATTTGAGACTTTTTTATGCACTCTATGAAAAGTTACAGCATGTTGATTTTTTTTTGTGGGAGAAAAAAAGTTGCCTATCCCAAACATTTTGGCCATCCCCTGTACTTGGTGTACATAGCTCAAATTTTCTAGAGCACCGTTTTTTGGAACCGTTGAACGGATTTGGGTGAAAATGCATCACGCTGTCGACAACCACTGAACAATTAGCATGATGCATTTTCAGCCATATCATTTCAACGGTTCTAAAACACGGTGCTCTAGAAAATTTGAGCTATGTACTCCAAATACCTTGTCCTTAACTCCATAACAGTTTTTACGTCTCTGAATGTCTCAAAAGTATGTAAGACCGAAAAAAAAACATTTTCTTCTTTTGTTATAGTGCTCGTTGGCTAAGGGGGGATGATGAATACTATATTCATTTAATGAAAAAATACCCATTCAATTGGGCAAAATCATAGAACTTATTGGGTTTGTTAAGAAATTTTGACATACCAGAAAATCGAAATTTGTGTCAACCTAATGTAAGTCTTTATGTATGCTCTGAAACCATGTTTGATTATGCAACGTTACACTGTATATCGGATACAATTACTGTTACGAAAGTAAACCTGAAGTTCTGAACTACAAGTTAGTTCAGCTGACCTGAAATTCTTTGTACGTAGTATACGTCGATGGCATCCGAGTGTACAAGAGATTCACGGATTTCATCAGATTATGGTTAAGTTAATATTTGTTGCTCAAACTAACCAAGTTATTTCTGAAGATTTGAAGGACATAAATTAATGAAAATTTCAAACACGTAAAACATCCCAAGATATGGAATACTGATAAGTATTCGTAAAGAAAACTTATTGTAAAGAAACAAATCAGTATGAATGCAAACCATATAAAAAACAGCACGTTGCTGTTGTATCTGTTAGTTTGTTTCTTCGAAGTTCTTGATATTCATACAATACAATAAATTGTGCAATTTTGTCATGCGGGTGATTTCATATAGCCATCTTTCCTTTGGGCTCGTATATAACCCCTCTGGTCCCAAAGCAAAACAGCATAAATTATTGGCCTCTCAATCAATAATGATGTTCAATCCAATATTTATTCCATTCAAGTCCCTTGGATAAAATGTGCTCCCGGTAGATCATTATCCGACGAACGTCATTCGAGCAAATCTCGTTCAATACAACGTCATTCCGCCCGATGTCAAAGATCCACCGGGCACGACCCGTAACTGCTTCTTCGCCTCAGCAGCCACATCTGGCCTCGGCCAATTATGTACTAGTTTTCGAATATCGAGCACCATCCCAATTTCACCTTACATCATTTGAGCGGAAACGCCAATTTCATCATTTTGTCTGTTGCAAAATCTCTATCGTACCTCTGCTGGGTGAGGTGAACCCAATTCCCTCGGCCCAATCCAGGAAGATGAACAATTTGCTCCCCATCATCCATTTGGATTCTGCTTCACACTGCTTCCAACCGCGCTGCTGGTATCTCTATCTCGAACTCGAACCCACCCACGGAGGGAAACATGCGAATAAGTGTGGCGGGCGATAGGTGAACGAGCTGTGCGTACTACGCGCAAGACCATCTTCAAATCGGTTGACCGGAAGCCACTGCCCTTCCCCAGCGAATCCCCTTGCCCCAGTTCTACAACAAGTCTAATTCGATGAATAATTTTATTTCCAATTTCGCTCATCACTTCCTCCTACGCTGCTACCCGCGATTGCCCGTGGTGGGTGGAGGAGCAGGAGGAATCGTTCCCGCGATGATACGTAGAACCGTCCCAAGCGTGAAAAGTCGACCACTTTGGTCACACAGCATTCTTCACACTTGGCGCAATCCTGCCGCCACACAACCGCTCGCACTCGAACCGACTTAGATAAAAACCCATACCATGAATGAACACCACGGCGTCGTTGTCCTCGTCGTTGGACCGCGTGCGTGCAAAGCCCAAAATCGAATCTCCAACTCTCGCCGCTGTGTGGTGATGGCCGATGATGAGTGAGGAGGGCTCGGATGCAGTGAAGAAGGGGCAAGTGAAAAAATCGAGCATCAGGGGAAGAATTAGCATAAAGAATGTGAATGTGTTGTGCTGCAGTCCGATGAGAAGATCGGTCACTGCTGTAGCAGGGGGTTTCAAACTTTTCCCTTTGCGTCACTTTTCAATCACACGACACGAAGCTGCCCAGCTGTTTACATTGGGCAAACTCGACGAAAATTCAAAACACGTCTGAGGGAACACAGAAACGCGGTTGAAAATCAGAGGGCCCATGATTCGAGCGTAGCAGCACACACAACAGAACTAAACCATTCAGTAAACTGGGATCACGCTAAACTGAAAAAGTGTGTGAGGAAAGTCTCACACCTCAACGCATGGGAGTCGATGTACATTGCGACTGCGGAGCAGCCGTTGATGAATGAAGACGAAGCTCCAATAACATCTACACTATTCCACTTGACGAAACAAAAAATCAAATGATCCACCACCAACGTGTTTGACGTATACTGTTCCAAGTATGAAGCTGTATTAGTTTTACTTAGTAATCAGTTGGACATCGTCCTGATGATGGGTGACTACAAACCCGAAACCGGTCGTTAAAAAAGGTAAATTTATATCCTTTTTTCGTTATTTGTAAGAACAAAAAGTGTTATGTCCTGTTTCCGCGTCGTGTCGTGTGATTGTGATATAGTTCTTACGTTGCACTAATCTCAAAAATATGAGTGCGTCACTTTTCTTTGCAGAAAAACTACTTTTATAAATTGGATAATGAAAGTCGTATACTTGAATGACAGACAAACATGAAGCTTGAAGGCTTTACTAAACATCTCTTTCAGGTATTTCTCTAAACTTTCATTCAATTCCGAGATTGAGATATAAAAAAAAAAAAACTAAATAAATTTGCTACCAGTATGAGTGTCCATGGATTACTCCACAAAGTTACCCGGCAATCATTCTACGGACTCTTCAATTGCAAAGCGTAACAAAAATTAAGTATTTGATTCGGTAAAACGAAATATTTAGCATGAATCATTAATTTAGATGTAAATTGACCAATTTACCCTATGTGTGCCTAAAAAATATTTCCATGCTTATCTCCCTATAAATTGAGATATAGCTCAAAAGTGTGACGTGCTGGAGGAAATTTGAGCCCGGATTCAGATTCAGCGACCCAAAATCTGCCAGAGACACATAAGTTTGCTCTTGAGACAAAAAAAATGTGTTATTAATAAGATATAAGGATTGATTCAGATACTGCATTAGCTATTTCTCTGAAATTGCTCAAAAGGGGCTGTCCATTAATTACGTAAGGGAATTTTAGCGATTTTCTGACACCCCCTCCCCCCCCTTGTAAGATTTTTTGTATGAGAACCCAAAAATTTTTGTATGGCACGTAAGATTTCTCAAACCCCCTCTCCCTCCACAAACCCTTACGTAATTAATGGACAGCCCCAAAGATTATTTTAGAAAATCTTATAAAGTTAAAGTATAAAGTTTGCTTCAGAAATTCTTAGGAAATTCTTTAGTGATTTAGTCAGAAATTCTCTGAGAGATTCCTCCAGAAATGTATCAAAGGATGCATTTGGAAAACAATTCATTGATATCTTCAGCCAGGGCTCTTGAATTTTATTTAGAATAACCTCTTTTTTTTTTTTTTTTTTTTTTTTTTTATCTGTATTAACGAGATTTTTAGCCCTAGGCTAGTTCATCTCGGGACCCACGCTTTACTTCCCTTCCGAAGGAAGAACTCACATTTTGTGAGTTTGTCGGGAGTGGGATTCGATCCCAGGTCCTCGGCGTGATAGTCAAGTGTTCTAACCATCCCACCAGGTCCGCTCCCCTAGAATAACCTCTTGAGGATTCTCCGAAAATTTCTCCAAGAACTTATCTAGAAAACCTTTCATGGTTTTCCCCAGAAATACCTTTATCAATTATTTCAAAATTCCGTACGATAATTCTTTAAGGAAATCATCCTTGGAAAATGCATTCAGCGATTTTTTTCAGAAAATAAAAATTCAACCAGAAAGAATTCCTCCAGAAATTTTCCCACGGATTTCTCTGGAAAATCTTTCTCAGAATCCGTTAATAACTTTTCTAAACCTTTCTTTACAAATTCTTCCAGGAGTTCCTTAAGAAATTTCCTTGGAGATTTCTCCAGAAATTCTTCATGAGATACCTTCATAAATTTGTCCAAGGATTCCATTACGAAATCATCAAAAGATTGTTTTCAATATTGCTCCTTGGATGTTTTCAGCAGGTTTTATTCAGAAATTCCATAGCGAATATCCCTAGAAATTTATTCAGAAATACTTTTATGTCAATTTCCATGAGATTCTCCTGAAACTCAGCCAGGGATTCATTTAGGAAACCCTTCCAGAGGTTCATCGATTAATTTGTACAGGGATTGCTTCAGCAATTCTTTCAAAGACTCTTTCGTAAATACTTGTAGTGGTTTCTTCGAAAAATCTTCCACAGATACATTCAATAACTCGTTCAGTCAGTCCATCAGAGATCTGTTCAGAAAGACTCTAAGAATTCCATTTGAAGTTCTCGCCAGAATGTGTCCAGGAACTTCTACAGGGGTTCATCCTAAATATCCTGGAGCATTTTTTTTTCAGGAGTTTCAACAAAGATTGCTTCTGGATTTCCCCCAGATGTTTCTCCGACATTTGCTTAAAGGGTAACTCTAAGAATTTCTCTGCGAAGAAGAATTTATTGAATAATGTTTTCTGAGAATTTATAATTCATGTTTTAAAGGAATATCTCATTTTTCTTTCAAAGGATCTTTTTAGAAGCTAATCCAGGAGTTTTTTCAAGTCTTCCTACAGGATATGTTTCAGAAATAAGTGCACAATGGCTTCAGGAATACTTTCAGAAATAATTTCATAAAATCATAGGGTCGAAATTCCTCCAAAAATGTTTCCATGGATTTCTTAAGAAAGTCTACCACAGACTCGTAAGGATTTTTTTTTTCGAAAGACACTACACCGTCTTCAACCAGAGGTTGTACAGACTGAACAAGACAACACACATAACACCCAGTGGTCCAGTGGAGAATTTTCCGTTTGATGAAAAGTTTTCCCCTGCTGGAGCGGGAACCAAACGCACATTCCGAGGCTTACAAAACGCCTGGATGTCTCATGCCTCTACCCAAGCAACACACATGGTTACAAAATAGTGACGGCAGCATATGTAAGGGTCAGTGACTTCTGTGCAACCCTTACATACGCTGCCGTCACTCACTGTTTTGTAACCATGTGTGTTACTTGGGTAGCCGAACGGCCACGAAAGCCCACATATTTATTGAAGGATTTCTTCAGGAATTTTCTGATAGATACTTCATCAACTTTTCTAAGAATTTTGCCCAAGGCTTTTCCTGAGAATTTCTCCAGGTATTCTCTAGGAAATATTAAAAATACAACTCCCTGCTGGAATTTCTTCAAAAAATTCCCAGTGTTTTTTCTTCAGAAATTCCTCTGAAGGTTCATTCAAAAGTTTTTCCTGAGATTTTTTATAGAAATTTTACTGGAGATTTCTTCCAAAAATTTCTCCCAAGTAATTTCAGGAATTTTCCGCTCAAATTTTTTCTGATATTCAGTCAGGGATTCATTCAAAAATATCTCCTGAGATTTCTTCAGAGTTTAAAGGATTTCTTCATGAACTTTAGTGCCAGATTTCTTCAATAGTTCTTTCAAGGAGTTTTACAGAAATTCATCAAACAATTTCTTAAAAAATACTACAGCGATTCTTTTGAGAATTCTTGCAAGGGTTTCTCCATGACTTCCGTGAATAAATCCATCTGGGATTGCTGCAGAAATACCCGATTTTATTTTAGAAATTGCTCCTGAGGCTGAAATTGCACAAAAATGCCTGAAAGAATTCTTTAATGAATCTCTGAAGGAAATTCCAACGAAATCCCAGGATGATTGTCTGAAAGAATCCCTTCTTATTATAACTTTGAAGTTTCCTAGAAGAAATTCCTAGAACTTTTCTGGAGCGCTTCTTGGACAAAAAATCCAGGGAAAGTACTTGAAGAAAATCTCTAAGATACCTCCTCAATAGGGTCTGGGACCATTTGGGCACTTGCTGCCGTAACTCAGTCAATTCCAATCCGATTGACGACTTTAATTTTTGATCAGAGCTAGATACTGAACTTATCCGATCGTGTTCCAAAAAATCAAGTCAATCGGTTAAAAATTTCCTGAGTTATGGCAGCAAGTGCCCAGACCCTATATATCAGAGGAGTCCTGCAGATAATCGTGAAGAAATATCTGAAGGAATCTCTTGAAAATGTGCCAAAGAAGTGCCAAAATTCCTGCAGAAACTGCAGACAAAGGTACTGGTAAAATTCTTGTATATAGCCCCACCATCAAACTTTTGAGGGATCCCGTGAGGAATTTTTAAGGGAATCCTAGGAAAAACTCCTGGAAAATTCTCGGGAGGAGTTCATAGAAGAATTTCTTGAGGGATAATTGCATAAAAATCGCCTGAAGGAAATCCTGAAGAAACAAAAAAAAAATATCCTGGAAAAAGCTAGAGAACTTTTGAATGATTTTTTTGAAAAAAAAAAATGATTTTTTGAAAGAATCTTTGAAATGATACCTGGAAGAACAGGAGAGGTATATATAGAAGGATACATTCTTTCCGCGGGAACTTCTAAGAGAATCTTTGGAGAAATTTCTCAAGTATTGCCGAAAAAAAATATGAAAGAATACCTGAAGTAAGGTCACAAAAACCCAAAGCAATTCCAAGAAGAATACCTGGAGGAACTTGTGGCAAAACTTTTTGAAAATTGTCTAGTGGAAATTTCAAATAAATGCTCTTAAGGAAATTCAGGAGAAATTTCAACATTAATTCCTGAAACAGTTTAAGCAAAAAGTCTGCATTTTCAAGGGGAAACCCTAGAGAAATGTCTGAATGAATCTCTAATTCTCTGCATTTCAAGTACAAACTAGACAAAGACAAACATAGGGATTCACCATTACTGCAAACTATAAATACTAGGGTAATTAGAGTTTTGAATCCCTCTTAAAATAGTACCACTCGACCCAATAAGTGTTACGCGATCATAGTTTCGATATAATAAAACTAAATTGTTGTACCGAGAATAAACCGGTGTTAAGTGTTCCGATTTGAGTGAAGATACAAATCCCCCTTCAAATATCCGGGAAGCAGTGACCTATCGAAGAATACAGTCCACTTATCATCGTACCGAACAGAGAAACTCCTTGATAATCGTTGGAGATGCCGGGGCCCATGGCGCAATTGGTCACACGTTTGCTTCATAAGCAGATGGTCATGGGTTCGATCCCAGCCCCGGCACTTTCGTCAGGTGCTCTTTCCCCCTGAGAGCAGCTGACACTGACCCTCTTGTGAGCCCCATGGCTCAAATGGACCCGGATACCTGGACATCGACGAACGGCAACTCATAATGGACCCCCCAATCGGACTGAAAAAAAAGGAACAACCAACAGCCACACTTCAACATCCTCGTGCTCATCATTCTACCATGATAGGGTAGAAAGTGAAAGCAGTGCAACGGCAACCAGTTCGATAAAGCAGAATTAGAATAACATACATTTAGTGTAAGTAGAGATTCCATTTGGAATCGCTCACGCAGTGCCCTAGTGGACAAAAGAGCTGTAAAGTTAGGTTAAGTGAATGAAGAATAAAAATCGTTGGAGACATTTTTGTTGAATTCTTGAGAGATTTCCAGAAGAATTTTGATGGGAAATTCTTACAAAAATGTATGAATAAATACTTTAAATTGAATTTGCTCGAACTTCCGGTGCAATCATTGATGGAATTTCCTAAAAAATCGCAAAAGGAATCCCAGTAAGAATTTCTGAACGAACATTGCTTGAACCTTGCGAGAATCTTCCTTAAAATTTTGATTAGTGCTGAAAGAATCCATAAAGGTAATTCTAGCGGTATCACTGGAGAGAAATACGGGGGAGAGATTAAATTTTAAATTCTAATATACTTTTTGGAGGAATCTTTAGAAAGGTTATAGCTGAACAAAAATTCCAGTCATGGGGGTTTATCATTATAGGGGACTTTGAGATTTGTAAATCTTGAGTTAACAGCTCGACTGCTGGAGTACAGTGAAAGCAGCCATCGACGACGCAGCCGAGAGTGCCATCTGGTACGTGGAACGGAAACAACGGAACGAATGGTTTGACGAAGAGTGCAGAACGGTTTTGGAGAAGAAGACCGCAGCGAGGGCGGTGATGCTGCAGCAAAGGACTCGACAGAACGTGGAACGTCACAAACAGAAGCGGAAACAGCAGACCCGCCTCTTTCGGGAGAAAAAGCGCCGCCTGAAAGAGGCGGAATGCGATGAAATGGAACTGCTGTGCCATTCCTAAGAAACACGGAAGTTCTATCAGAAGCTCAACACATCCCACAACGGCTTCGTGCCGCGAGCTGAAATATGCAGAAATAAAGACGGAGGCCTCTTGACGGATGAACGTGAGGTGATCGAAAGGTGGGAGCAGCACCTCGATTAGCACCTGAATGGAGTACGATGGGTCGACTAGGTGGAGCGTGACCTAGCAAGCATTGGAGAACGACAGCCACAAGCCGAGTATTGTGGTGTACTATTGTTGATTATGTCTTGTCTTAAATGTGATGTTGAACAAGTAAATGTATGTATGAAGGAGAATGGTTTGTTACAACAAAGAATGTACCATGATCTCGCTGCTCTCTACTGCGAACCTAGGCATGCGGACGAAAGGTCGAAAAAACGTGAAGGATACGATGGACAGAGCATGTTATGAGAATGCCGGGCAACAACTCTACCAAGCTGGTTCAAGAAGACCTATAGAGGGCAGCGTGCAAGATGGGTGGATTAGGTGCAGAAATGGTGGATGACATCTGTGAAAAATGCGATTGAAAACCACTGACTGCGCTAAACGTAGGAAACGTGCGCGGAGAAAGAGCCTCATCAACGAACGGTAGGCAGCAGGCAGGGCAAAAGCAACGGAGACGCGCGCCCGTACGCGCGGGAGGAAGCAACGAAAGGAAAACAAAAAAGCGAACCAAAGCAAAAACCGGCGAGCAGAAAATTTAATTTATAATTACAGTCATGATATTTGTGTTTATAAACGAGTTAAGAAAGAAATAAAAATAGAATAATAATAATTATCATCGACGCGCAAAACAGAGAAATAAAAATCCGAAATGAACGAGCTTCCTCTCCCCGGTTTATTGGTTGGTTGGTTAGCTGGTGGTGGATCTCCTCGCCTTCGATGAGTAAGCGCGAGAAGGAAACTAGAGATCGTCGTCGTCGTTCGTACGTCCGATCCGAATCATGGACGCGGACAGGTAGGTGGTTGGTAAGTCACTTCTGGGCTGAATGGTGGTGCGCTAACGCCGATGATGCTGTTATTGTGCGGGGGTCTCGGTGGTGGCCCAGGAGAAAGACGAGTGTTTGGTGGGCACTCCTTCTTCAACAAGATACTGTTTGTATGGGCTTGTTTTCTCACGTAAATAAGTAGGAAAAAGTTGGGATGCATTGTTTTCCGATGTTAACGATTAGATGTTGTTGCTGGTGTTTTTTGTACTTTCTTTGGCGTATTAAATGAATGGAGTAAATTGTGAACTGTGGAGTGGACACAGTCAATGCAAGGAACTAAGCTCTTTGATATTATCTGATGGAAATAAGTATCGAAGAAACGTGATTTCCATATTATTTCATAGCATAGCATAAACACATTCACACACCATGGAGGAAATTATGAGTATATCATCAACTGAGAGAGCGCCCACCATTTAAATCGGTATTGATAAGAAATATCTACATGCTTATTTATACAGCCATTCCATTGAAAAATGATATAGTGCAACTCCGATTGTCCTGAAACTTGGTGGGTGCGTAGTTGTTCGAAAATAATTGGACCCATATTTTTTTATTTCGTCATTAGGGTGACCAATTGGCAGATAGGGTGGTCTTAAACATCAAGGTTTTAAAAAACCAACAAAAATTCAAAAAATCAACTTTTGAACCAGTTGACCGTTAAATGTTCAATATTGTATATATTTGATGAAATTTCCAAAGAAAAAGTTTCGGAAGGCTTGCCTGAGAAATCCCTGGATTTAGATAGGGAACTGTCAAAGAATTCAAAGAACTAAATCATTTTTCAAAGAAATTACATAGGAAGTGTCTTAACGAATTACTAAGTAGTTCTCATAAAAATCCTCCTTCTGTAATGCCAAAGTTCTTGCTTGAAATTTCCTAAGAAATTGAGGAAAAGGTAAAAAAAAAATATATGAAGCATTCTGCAAATAAATTCACAAAGAAATTGCGGTAAAAAGAAAAAATACGTTGTGTTAAGTACTGTTCCTTTGAATTCCACGAGTCGAGTCAAGTAAAAGACACTGAAGATGACCTAACAGTTGAGGTCGAAATACGTATCTGTCAAAGGATGCAATTTCTTAGTGGAATTCAAAGGAACAGTACTTAGCACGATTTTCTTTTTACTTACAGATATTCCCCTAACAAGCCCAGATTCATCATCATCAAGAAAATGTTAAAAAAAGCAACTGTCAAAAGGATTGACGAATTCATGCCAAACAAATATCCGTAGAAATTTTAAATGTACGCGGAAAGAATTTGAAAATATATGGTCGGAAGAAATCTAAAAGACTGACAGATTAAATTTTCAAAAAAATTCTGAAAAAAATCTCAAGAAAATTGCCGATATGATTCACACAAATATGGCTGAAACATCTAAGATAAATTGCCGATAAATTCCTTTAAAGGAGTATCCCGAGGAGTCTGAGAAATAACGAAAAAGTTGCACGTAAAATCCAATAATAAATTGCTGAAAAAATTCCCAAAAAAATAATTGCATTAAAAATTCTCAGTAAAATTGCTGAAGCAATTTTTAGAGGGAATAACTGAGAACTTTCCAAACAAATGACCGATTCAGTTTTCAGAGAAATTGTTGAAATAACTACAGAAGCATAATCCAAAGAAATTGTATCAAATTCACGAGTTTTCGAATAAGTGTAATAAGTTTTGTCCCTTTCAATTACACCCTATTTTGCTTATCCTTTGACAGATACGCGTCTTTCGACTCAGTGGATAACTGACACTGAAGAAAATTACAAGCGGTAGTCGAAATACGCGTGTCTGTCAAAGGATAAGTAAAATAGGGCGGAATTAAAAGGGACAAAACTAATTACACTAATTCGTAGAGGGTATTCTGCTTAGAGGGTTCGAAAGGTCAGTACACTGAAATCTCTATTTAGGTAGGATTCATTTAGTTAAAATCTTTTTAGGTCTCTCCGTTAGGTAACATAACCTAAATGGAATACGATTGTGTTCAGAGCAGTTGAAGTACTCAAGATTACAGGTAAAGTTGATTTACGGGAAAAAAGCAGAATTAAGAGTTAAGGGACGTTTAAGGGTTGAAAGTTTAAGAGTATCCATAAACTCCCTGGAGTTTAGGCTGTCTGATCTGCAAGCGTACTCAGTGATCTATTGGGGCATTATGAATGAAATTTGTGCTTGCACAAATCGGATCTTCGAATGATTTTGTAAGGTTCTCCAAGAACTCCCTTGAGTATAGGTCATCGAATCTACGAGGGCAACTAGTTGTATCTAAGAACATAGATGAGGTTTATACTAACACAGCCCCAGGTATCTACACTCCCGTTCAAAAGTTTGGGGTCACCCCCTCAAAAACATGTCATTTTTTTAGGCCCATATCTCCGCCAATTTGCGTCCGATTTCAAAACCCTAGGTTTCATTCAAAAGATAATAAGTCAAAGAAACTTTGAACATGATTTAAAAGAAACTTTTTCAAAAAATTTTGTGTGTAAACTTAACCCAAAGTTGCCAAATTTTCTAAAAAATGAATATAAACTTACGGCAGTGTCGCTGGAAGTTGGGTCGACCAAATTTTAAGATGCGAGCGGTAATATGACCCATTTTCTATTAGCTTTCAACTGCTTTTTACAGAACTTAGCTTAAAAATCTAGAAAAAAAGTTATTAAGTAAATTAATCCTTGATGTCATCGACCAAAAGTTTGGGGTCACCCCTCAGAATGCCATATCGGCCAAAATTTTGGGGTCACTTTCGTAAAACATGGAAAAGTGATTTGGTGATATCTTCGTCATCCATAGTTCAATTTTAATTATTTTCGGCCCATTTCAAAGATAACTAACTAAATTTACGTTTGATGTCTTCAACTTAACGTATTTAATGATTTTTGTATATAAAAATGTTATATAAAGTTGGCACATTTTACCACGCTTCAAAAAATGAGGCAACTTTACGTTGAGTTTTAGTATGTTAATTTCAACAAATATGTGTGGTTCAATGTCTATGCAGTAAGTATCATTCATTTTGTTTCAAATAAGCCAAGAAGAATTAAAATTGAATGAAAGATGACAAAGATATCAACAAATCACTTTCCATGTTTTACGATAGTGACCCCAAACTTTTGGCCGATATAGCATTCTGAGGGGTGACCCCAAACTTTTGGTCGATGACATCAAGGATTAATTTACTTAATAACTTTTTTTCTAGATTTTTTAGCTAAGTTTTGTAAAAAGCAGTTGAAAGCTAATAGAAAATGGGTCATATTACTGCTCGCATCTTAAAATTTGGTCGACCCAACTTCCAGCGACACTGCCGTCAGTTTATATTAATTTTTTAGAAAATTTGGCTACTTTGGGTTAAGTTTACACACAATTTTTTTTGAAAAAGTTTCTTTTAAATCATGTTCAAAGTTTCTTTGACTTATTATCTTTTGAATGAAACCTAGGGTTTTGAAATCGGATGCAAATTGGCGGAGATATGGGCCTAAAAAAATGACATGTTTTTGAGGGGGTGACCCCAAACTTTTGAACGGGAGTGTATGTTCTATCAAGTGGTGGATCTATTGAAGTATTACTGTAGTAAGTATACCCCAAATCGAACTATGTTAGATACCTTACAATGGCAATCTGTCAAACAACGAATTATTTATAATGTACTGTTAATGATATATAAACTGACGGACAACTTATTACCAATCTACCTATCAAATATAATTTTAAGATCAAGAAACTTACATCATTTACTATACTCTTTACTATGACTTCAAACCAGAAATCGATATATTACAAAGGAATAAGACTAAACAATTAATTAGCTGAAGATTTAAAAAATGTAAGCACAATTGTAGAATTCAAACGAAAATGTACAATACGGATTTGAATTAATATATGTTAAGTTTTTTGTTGTACTAACTATGTAAACAGTATACACCATTATATGAATTTCTTGTTAACTATCTAAAGATAAATAAATGAACTACTACTACATTATGAATGAAATTTAGGCTTGCATAGCCTTACGCAACTATGTGCTGTCAAATGGTGAGTTCGTTGTCAGTTTGAGGATCTCCAAGAACTTCCTTGAGTATAGGTCGTCGGATCTACTAACGTCTTTAAGATATTTACGACTAAGGTTCATACTCACACAACCTCAGGTAACTATGATCTATCAAGTTTTAAGTTCAAAGAATCTTTAAGGGTCTCCGAGACTTGAGTTTAAGTCATCGAATCTACGAGGGCTAAACGGCAAAACGCCCTGAAACGCTTTAAAACGCCTCTTGAACCCCTATAAAACATCCGTGAAATTCACCTGAGAGCCTCTGAAGCCCTTTAAAACCCCTGTGAAACCTCCTGAAATGCTCTGAAACGCCCTGAAACGCATTGAAACACCTTGAAACGCTTTGAAATGCCTCTGAAACCTCCATGAAACCTCACCAAAACTCACCTGAGAGTTTCTAAATTCCACAAAACCTCTCTGAAACCTCCTGAAACGCCTTGAAACACCTCTGAAACCCAAATGAAATTCATGTGAAACGCACCTGAAAGCTTCTGAAGCCCCCTAAAATATCTCTGAAATCTCCTGAAATGCCCTGAAACGCCTTGAAAAGCTTTGGAACGCCTCTGAAACTCCCGTGAAGTTCACCTGAGAGCATATGAATCACCTTAAAAGCCCTCTGAAACCTCCTGAAACGCCTTGAAATGGCCTGAAACGCATGGACACGCCTCTGCCACCCCCTGAAAACTTCCTTGAAATCCCTCTGGCTATCTTCCCTTTACGTCTAAAAGCCTTGATCCCCTCCCCTTTGCATCGGCAAGCCACTTGCCCTTTTCAAATTTCTTTGCAACCTTGAAATCCATTTGGGTAATGAATCCATTTTGAAAAAAAAAACTCTAATTAGGCAGTCCCGACTCGTTACCTAAATGGAGATTCGGGTGTGCAAGAAGTTCATGAGGTTATTACCAAAAAAATGACAAAATAATTGCTAAAAAAATGCTGATCTAAACATTTTTTAATGGAACTTCTCAAAAAAAAACCCTAATTAATCCACCTAGCGGTGATGGCGCCTTTCTCGTGGCTTCGAAAACACATTTCAACACATCTCAAGTGACATGTTGATGAATATCGCACTTTCATACTTTAACAGAAATCCATTTTATGGCATCAGAGATCATATCGTTTATCTGGTTTTTGATTTTTGATCCGCAATCTTGAATTTTGAGCAGCCGTTTATTATTAAAATCCGGCAGCTTGGAAATTCTGTTCAGATACACCCATATTGATTGGTTTTAAAGCCCAAAACTCAATTAAACAGCCGCCATTTTGAATATTGAGACGCCTTCTTGGATATTCTGGTAGCTATTTTTGAACTCCGGTTGTCTTCCCCATACCAAATATGCCCATATTGAATGATTTTAGAGCCTAAACCTTCATTAAACAGCTGTCATCTTGAAGTTTATGCCGCCATCTTGAATTTTGCGACGCCATGTTGGATATTTTGGTTGCCATCTTGGATATTTTAATCATCATTTTTGGACTCCAGACTTCGTCCCAATACCAGATATACCCATATTGTATGGTTTTGGAGCCTAAAACTCCATTAAACAAAAGTCATTTTGAGTTTTGAGCTGCCATCTTGGATTTTAGACCACCATCTTGGATACTCTGTTTGTCATTTTTGGAGTTCAGATTTCTTCCCCATATCAAATATACCCATATTATCAAGTCCTATAACTCCATTAAACAGTCGCCATCTTGCATTTTGAGACGCGATTTCGGATATTTTGGTCGCTATCTTGGATATTTTAATCGTCATTTTTGGACTCTAGACATCTTTCCAATATCAAATATTGCATAGTTTTAGAGCCTGAAACTCCATTAAACAGCCGCCATATTGAATGTTGAACCGCCATCTTGGATATTCTAGTCGCCATTTTTGGACTCTGGACATCTTCACCATACCGAATATACCCATATTGCTTGGTTTCAGATCCTAATATTCCATTAAACAGCAGCCATCTTGAATATTGAATCGCCATCTTGAATTTTAGACCGCCGTCTTGGATATTCTGGTCGCCATCTTTGGAGTCCAGACTTTTTCCCCATACCAAATATACCCATATTGCATGGTGTCAGGTCCTTAAACTCCATTGAACATTCGCCATCTTGAATTTGGAGCCACTATCTTGGATGTTAGACCGCCATCTTGGATATTCTGGTCGTCATTTGTGAACTCCGGACATCTTCCACATACCAAATATACCCATATTGCATGGTTTTAGAGCCTGAAACTCCATTAAACAGCCGCCAGCTTGAATATTAGGCTGCCATCTTGAATTTCGGACGGATATCGTGAAATTTCTGGTGTCCCGTGTTCATTTCCGCATAAAATTCGTAAACCATGTTAAAGGTTACAAAAATCGCCGCAGTTTGATAAGCCGCATGATGGGGCTTGGTTCAGTTTTATATACGGCCAGTTTCACCGGTGCTGGTCTGAATCACTGAAATAACTCCGGAACGCCTCGACCTATCCGAACCATTTTTAATAACAAACAATGCGGTAAAATTCCGGTTTGATTCAAGCTATAATCCGGAAAATCCGCCAATGGGAAGTGCCTTAAAAATGAGTGAACCTTTTTTACGCACAGACATACATACATACACAATAGACTGGGTTAACAATGTCGATTTTCCGGAACACAGCTTTTTCGATTCCTTTTGGAGTCCAAAGCAACTGTGCAAAATTTGGGATCGATTGGTTGCGTTCCCGTATTCCGCATTGCCATTAAAATTTGTATGGAAAAACGTGCTATTTTGCATTTTTCTCCTAAATTGATTTTTTTTGTCTAAAACGATCTAACTAATGACGTTGAGCCTAGGATATGCTGAAAAACTTTGCCGAAGTCAGTAAAGGGGTCCAACACTTGTGAAAAAAGATATAACGTGCAGATTGCCCAGTGATGCTTAACATTTAACATGTAAAGGAATAACATCAATAACATCAACAAAATCTCAACTTTTGGCCTAAGTTACCAAGGGAATAACTTTTTTTCACAAGCATCGGATCACTTTGCGGTCTTCGACAAAGTTTTCCGGCTTATCCTAGGCTATACTTTAATGTCATTAGTTACATGGTGTTAGACAAAAGAATTCAAATTATGAATAAAATGCAAAAAAGTACGTTTTCTAAATTCCATACAAATTTCATTCGCAATGCGGAATACGGGGACGCAACCAATCGCTTCCAAATTTTGCACAGTTGTTTTGGGCGCCAATGCAGATTGAAAAAACTTTGTTCCGGGTTGATGCGATCAAATTTAAAATTTCTCCATACAACGTTGACCCACTCTAATACACACATACATACATCATCTCAACTCGACGAACAGAGTACTGATTTGTATATGTGACTTGACCCTCCGAGCCTTCTATCGAAAATTGTTTTTTTTTGAGTGAACATATAGCCTTTCAGTACACTTCGGTGTACGAGAAAGGCAAAACAATACTTTCGAGCTTATTTGCTTTAGAATTTGTTTAACTATAGATTGAAAGATCTTTTTTAATAGAAAATTTTAGAACTTTCGAATGAGGGTTAAAAAGCTGCGATAAGTTTGACCATTTTCAAGTAATAGCCAGTTTTAGACAAGCAAAGTCAAAAACGTCTTCTTCTTTATGGCTCTACGTCCCCACTGGGACTTGGCCTGCCTCGCTTCAACTTAGTGTTCTTTGAGCAATTCCACAGTTGTTAATTGAAATGCTTTTTTTGCCTGCCATTGCATAAATTTGTATATTGTGAGACAAGTACAATGATACACTATGCCCAGGGAGTCGAGAAAATTTTCCGACCGGAACGGGAATCGAACCCGCCGTCTCTGGATTGGCGATCCATAACCTTAACCACTAGGCTAACTGGAGACCCAAAACATGTAAAGTTCAATTACTATGTAACGGTTGAGACTTGAACATATGCGTACCCATTTTTTTTCACCATTTATTATCCTCTATCACTCCTTAAAAAGTTTGCATTCACCCATCGGGATCCCCCGGAACTGGTTCCAGAACACTACCGGTTCAGATATGGTATGATACTGTTTTCCTGCTAACCGTTCATCAGGTTATCGAAAATACCGCTGTTTGATGTGTCGCATGAATGAGTTATGTTCAATTTTATATTTGGCCACTTCCGGCGGGACACCCAGAACCGGTTCCGGAACACTACCAGATCAGATATGGTCTGATTCTGTTTTCCTGCTAACCGTTCATCAGGTTATCGAAAATGCCGCTGTTTGATGTGTCGCATGCATGGGTTTGGTTCTCTTTTATATTTGGCAACTTCCGGCGGGACATCCGGAACCGGTTCTGATATGGTCTGTGACTATTTTTGTGCTTACCGTTCATCAGATTATCGAAAATGCCGTGGTTTGATGGGTCGCATGCATGGGTTTGGTTCTCTTTCATATGTGGCAACTTCCGGCGGGACATCCAGAACCGGTTCCGGATTACTACCGGTTCTGATATGGTCTGAGACTATTTTCCTGCTAACCATTCATCAGGTTATCGAAAATGCCGCTGTTTGATGTATCGCATGAATGTGTTATGTTCAGTTTTATATTTGGCCACTTCCGGCGGGACACCCAGAACCGGATCCGGAACATTACCGGTTCAGATATGGTCTGATACTGTTTTCCTGCTAATCGTTTATTAGATTATCGAAAATGCCATAGTTTGATGGGTCGCATGCATGGATTTGGTTCTATTTTACATTCGGCCACTTCCGGCGGGACATCCAGAACCGGTTCCGGAACACTATCGGTTCTGATATGGTCTGAGACTATTTTCCTGCTTACCGTTCATCAGATGATCGAAAATGCCGTGGTTTGATATGTCGCATGCATGGGTTTATTGCATTTTCATGTCTGGCCCCTCCCAGGGGTATCGGTCCGGAACATCTAAATGGCCATAACTCCGGAACGGCTGGACCGATCTGAACCATTTACAATAGGAAACAATGGGACTATATGCCGCGTCAAATGAACCATCGGTCATTAAAATCGGTTGAGGTTTACTGCCAAAAAGTGATGTGAGTTTTTTGTACACACACATACACACATACACACACACGCACACACATACACACACACACACATACACACACACAGACATCACCTCAATTCGTCGAGCTTAGTCGATTGGTATATGTGACTCGACCCTCCGGGCCTTCTATCAAAAAGTCATTTTTGGAGTGAACATATAGCCTTTCCAGTACACTTAGTGTACGAGAAAGGCAAAACAAAAATCTGCAATCTTAGTTCGATTGTCAATCGAATTGAGAAACTAATAGAAAAACACACTTGCGAATAAAATGCGCAAAAAATTTATGAAAATTACCGAAGGACTTCAAAATTCCGAAGAAATTTTGCAAAGAACTTCCGAATCAATTGTAGAGGACATTCCTAAAAGACTTGTCGCAATTTCCCTAGGGAATTATCGAAGAAAAATGCAAAGGCATCGCAAAATAAATCCGCAAAGGCTTCCAGCCGAAAATTCCAAGCGAAAAATGAAGGAATTTCCAAATAAGTTACCAGAATAACCCTTTATTAGGCCGAGAAAACTAGGAGAGTTGTCAACGCATACTATTATGGAAATTATTATATACATGATAACTAATACAATACAATTTTTGTTTGAAAGAAACTCTCAAAAATCTAGGTGGCATTATAGTTGCCACTGACTGCCCGTTAACCCCAAAAATGAGCTTTTGAGGTGCAATATAGTTGCCACTGCCCGTTTAGGTCACTAGCGCTGGTGGCAATATTCTTGCCACTGCCCGTTTAGGGTACTTATCTTCTTTAGACTTCGACAAAAAGCCGGAAAAGAGATTTTAGAGTAGATTAGGGCTTACCCCATAATATAAACTGTGTAGTTCACCTTATGTCAACCCATAATTTGATTATTTCTTAAAATGTTTACCAAATCCATAATTTTACAATAGGTTTGAGCTAATTTTCTTCACGCGGTCAAATTCAGCCAGTTTTGAGACTACAAATGGCTCCCAAATTGTTGTTAAAGCTTTGTTTGGTACCAAAAAAAATAAAAGGGATTGTTAGTAATTCCAATTTTGCGTAAACCAAAAAAAAAGTTTGAAAAAAAATGTGATAAAACAGAAAAAATACAAACAGTAGGTGGCAATATAGTTGCCACTGCCTTATAAATGGTTAAATTCCAAAAAAATGGTAAAACAACTTAGGGGGCGTCCATAAATGACATAGCTTTTTTAAAGCGATTTTTAATACCCCCCTCCCCCTCGTAGCATTTCATCACAAATTCGGATACCCCTCCTATAAATGACGTAGCTTGTTAAACACCAAACCACACCCCCCCTCCCCACCCCCACATCAACAACAAGATTCCATCAGATTTTCGTGAGAATTCCTTCCGACATTCTTTCAAAACCCCTCCAGGAGTTGCTTCTGGGATTCCTCCAGGAATTCTTTTTCGTATTTCTTCAGGAATTCCTTCCTGGATTTTTCTGAGTGTTTCTTCTGCGATTCCTCGGAAACTTCCTTCTAGGATTCATACAGGATTTTTTTCCCGGGACTCCTCCAGGATTTTTTTCCGGAATCCCTCCATTCACTCCTTCCAGTATTCCTCCAGGATCTCTTAGAATTCCGCGAGAAATCCCTTTACGGATTTCTCGCATTGTTCCTTCTGGAATTCCTCTTGAATTTTCTTTCTTAGATTTCGCCAGGAGCTTTATCTGGATATCTTCCGGGATATCCCAAAAAATCGGAATTCCTTAAGAAATTCCTTCCGGGATTCCATCAAAAATTTCTTCCGTGTTTTCTACAGAAATTGAACCAGGAGTTCCATCTGAGACTCTACAAAGAGATCCTTCTGAGATTCTTCCAGGAGTTTATTCAAGATTTCTCCGAAAGTTTCATCTAGAATTGCTCCAAGAACTCCGGGATTTCATATATGGTCTGAGACTATTTTCTTGCTAACCGTTCATCAAGTTATCGAAAACGCCGCAGGTTGATGTGTCGTATGTATGGGTTTGGTGCATTTTCATGTCTGGCCCCTTCCAGGGGTACCAGTCCGGAACACCTTAATGGCCATAACTCCGGAACGGCTGGACCAATCCGAACCATTTTCAATAGGAAACAATGGGACCAGATTCCGCGTCGAATGAACCATTGATCATTAAAATCGGTTGAGGTCTACTGCCAAAAAGTGATATGAGTTTTTTTGTCCACACACATACACACACACATACACACACACACACACACACACACACACACACACACACACACACACACACACACACACACACACACACACACACACACACACACACACACACACACACACACACACACACACACACTCGACCCTCCGAGCTTTCTATCAAAAAGTCATTTTTGGAGTGAACATATAGCCTTTCCAGTACATATTGTGTATGAGAAAGGCAAAAATCCGACAGAATTTCCAAAGAAAATAAATGCTAAAATTTTAAAATAAATTATCTAATTTTTTAATGGGAAATTTTGGAATAAACAACAAAATGATATACGGATTTTTTGAACTTTTCAATAAAATTATTGAAGGAGTTTCATGGAAATTCTGGGTAAACATTCTGTAGATAATAACAACAGAAAGGTAGAGCGGTTCAACACAATTGTCTCAGACTTCATTGTGAAGCTTTTCCAGTTATGATAAATGTTTGGATTACTTAAAATCAGCACAATGACAATCAATTCCAGTTAAATTGTACCGAATCACCGAAGTAACAACAGCTGAACGTAACACTTTACTTTTAGAGATATTAACAAAGTATACAATTTTACTATAAAAATTTACAAAACGGAAAAAAAAAGTTTACAAAAATTCGAAACTTGTTTTCTATTTCGTTGCTTTTCTAAACCTAACTTTACCATTAAACTAACTTGATTTTATGGTTTTACCCCTACCCAAATATCCCACAATCTGCATATTTCCTACTATCGCCGCAAATCTCCCCGTCTTGTTCAGTCTCTGCTATTGCATCGGATCATCTATACGTGGCAGGTTGCCCAGCGAAAGATCCTCGGATAATCACCAGTTCAAGTTTCTCCCGTCTGCTCGTCTGCAGTAAGACCGTCGCCGCCGCCGCTCAATCTGCCAGCGTAGCGCAAACGCGATCGCGCCCCTTTGCCTCGCGGGGCTGCTGCTATGCTAGTACCTACAACATACAGTGACTGGACTGAAATTTCTGATTAGAAAAACATATGATCATTTCATCTGCCCGGGGGCACGCTTTGACGAGAAAGAGCTGAGTCGAGACTCGCGCGAAAGCCAAGCCAGTCAGCCAGTCGCGCAAAAACAAAACAAAAGACAAAAACCGCAACGTGCGCGCGTAAGGTGGATGATTAGAGTGGGTCATGTTTATGCAAAAAAATATAATAAAAAATCGAACGATCGTATGAAGTAAGGGTTAAATTCCTCATTTTCACAAACTAAACCGGCAAATCAATAAATCAAGGCGATAAACAAAATTATTAGGACAGACAATGTTTTTATTAATTGAGACATGCTCAACTTGCTGCAATGTTTTGCTAAGTACAGATCCTAAAATGTTGACTGTTGGTTGATTAGCTAGTTTTCTATGTATGAATGTAATAGTAAATGTTTCCAATATTAATCCATGATACACAGCATTTTTTTTAGGTGTTGATAGTTTAAACAAAGTACTTTTCTATGTTAACTATGAATTTATAATAACCGTTCAGTATCGGCACCAAGATCGACATAGGTGCCTGGATCAAAAAAGCGATGGCTGCTTTTGCGAGTTTAAGAAATGTATGGAAAAACAACCAGATCAGTCGACGAACCAAAATCCGAATTTTTAACTCGAACGTGAAATCTGTGCTGCTTTACGCCAGTGAAACCTGGTGTGTATCAGCGGAGAACACTCAACGGCTGCAGGTCTTCATCAATAGATGCCTTCGGTATATAAATCGTACATGGTGGCCTCACAATTCGATCTCCAACGTGGAGCTCCATCGTCGATGTCATCAAAAGCCGATGCGATAGCGACAGAAATTCGGAAGCGAGAGTGAAGGTGGGTCGGCCACACTCTACGCAGAAGCGGAAACGAAATCTGCAAGCAAGCGTTAGACTGCAACCCAGCAGGACATCGCAGCAGAAGCAGACCCAGAGGCTCATGGCGGCGCAGCCTCAATAACGAAATCAAGCAAGTCGACAGAAATTTGACCTGGCCACAGGTCAAGGCGATGGCTGGCAATCGTCCAGGATGGAAATCTTTCAATTCGGCCCTCTGCACCACCGTGGGTGCCCAGGACTGAAAGCAAGTTCATTATCGTAAGATTTGAAATACTAAAAATTTAAATAAAGTTTGCAAATCAATCAATTGGTTCTCAGGACATCGTGCTTCCCGTAGCGGCATATTTTGAGAAAGCACTTTCCAAAAATTTTCAGATGGTAGAACATTGATTTGAAAAATCAAAGTATTGTCTGCAACAAACATTTAATTTAAAAAGTGACTTTATAAGATTGAACATTTTGGCCCACCCTAGCAGACGCGCACGCCTAGTAAAACGTGAAACCTTCATCCTCCGATGACTGATGTGGTCCACACCAGCCCCACCGTCATCGTCATCCGTTCGTCTGTTCGGTTCGGAGGAATCGTGGGTGAGTGAACAGTGAGCATCAGCAAGCAAGCAAGGGGCTGTCCATAAACCACGTGGTCATGAGGGGGGGGGGGGGTTACGGCGAATGACCATTTTGTGTGGAAGAAAAAAAAATTGTATGGACTAATGACCGGGGGGGGGGGGGGGGTGTTGACAAGTCCCAAAAAAATGACCACGTGGTTTATGGACAGCCCCCAAGCACTATGAAAAAGGGGAAATAAAAAAGGGGAAATAACAGTTTACCCATTTGGTACGGAAAGACTTTTGCAATGCGCAAGTGCATTTATCTTCTCGCCATTCAGCAGAAGTGTGGCAAACAAAGTGTGTCCGAGATTGAATAAATCGGAGAGGTGTTGAACGTCATCGTTTGGGTAAGCGTTGATGGTTTTGTCAAGTTCAGGGGATGCTTATAATAGGGTTGAAGTCGTTCTTCACGTGTTTTCAATTGACTGTATGGTGCAATAATTAAAAACATAGTGTTTATTAGTCTATCTAGTGAATATACTTGTTTTCATTGCAGCTCTACAATTCAATGGGTACTCGACTAACCTAGTGGTCATACTTACGTTTATTCATACACTAAGGAATTTTGTAATGTTTAACTTGCTACATAAACTCATGAATTTGGCCGTCACAAATTTGTCCAAGTCTCCTTTAAAACTTGTGTGACAGGGTTCGTCATGTACCCATATAACATGTACCCATTTATGATCACTCAGAGCTAGGTTTATAAGTGTTTCAAATACTCATGATAGCGTACAGAGTTCTGAGCACGACAGATTTTTTTTTTAATTTTCCTATTGACGTTTCCAAATTATTTGTCAGGGCGGTACGCATCTTCTTCTTCTTCTTCTTCTTCTTCTTCTTGGCGTAACGTCCTCACTGGGACCAAGCCTGCTTCTCAGCTTAGTGTTCTATGAGCACTTCAACAGTTATTAACTGAGAGCTTCCTCTGCCAATGACCATTTTGCATGTGTATATCGTGTGGCAGGCACGAAGATACTCTATGCCCAAGGAAGTCAAGGAAATTTCCTTTACGAAAAGATCCTGGACCGACCAGGAATCGAACCCGTCACCCTCAGCATGGTCATGCTGAATACCCGTGCGTTTACCGCCTCGGCTATATGGGCAGTACGCATCAAGTGATCCGAATGTCTTGCATCAATATCTGCGATCGAAGGGCTGCAGTCAGTTTCACTTTTTCGATCGTTTCATCGTAGATCAACAGCGTAATATCGTCAGCGAACACGACGATGGCCGCGCCCACCGGGAATTTATCCACAACACCTCGTCATACCGTCGTTCGGGGTGACATTGGGCCTAGAGGGTAACATTGGTCCAGCGCTCCCACGGACTCAATATAAGTCAGAGAATCCGACGGTGGATGCAAAGTATCTTAGAATTATGTATTCTAGTAGTCTAGCACACAATATACATTCCCATGGTATTCTAAACGTGCAGAATGGTGGCCCAATGTCACCCCACTTTGGCCCAATGACACCCCGCACGACGGTACATAACATTCCATAACCCCAGGATGAAACCTTGCGCAACTTCTGAGGTTATATGGAAGCACTTCCGACCCACTTCTGCGGTACTCGATTCCAAATAAAACGCTTGAGAATCTTGACTTAGGAACACTCTGGCAATAGCTGACGAACTGGCACTTTTAAACGCATCCCTTCCGTGGTGGGTCACTTCTGCACAATTTAGAATTCCCATCCTTTTACGCTGGAGGGAGAGCCATCTCGGCAGTTTCAGTAACCGATAAGATAGCGCCTATGGTTGACCTCCCATTCTCATTGGTACTCAAAAGATCATCAGCACCGTCGGTGCAGCTCAACAGATTAGGATGATCCTCTCGAGCGTCTTTTACGCCTTGTCAAGCAAGCATACTGATCTATATGCCAGCTGTTCACCGAGTGGTTTCTCCCAAACCTTTGAAAAAACTCGCTCGGCCAGACATTTCTGCATTTCCCGAGAGTTGCTGGAATCACTACTTTTTAAAGCCAAATTTAAAATTCCATCCGAAGCTGAGGGCTTACCTACGCTAAGGGGATTTTGAGTCCCTACAAATTCTTCATAGGTGACCCTCCTCTCATTGCCAGCCACAGTCCACAGCGGTAAGGACGAAAGAAGGCCAAGGACTCCGATCTTGACACGGGAAGAGCCCAACCTCTCCAGCGTCCCTAGAGCTGCTCGGTGGAATCCATTACTACATCAAGCCTTGTCCATCACGACCCTGTCCTGTGAGCATCACCCACGGATTGTACGACATTTCCCCGAAAACCACTTCCCCGAATAAAGTTTCCCCGAATAAATATTTATAATACTATTTTTAGTACTGGTTTCCAATCACTTTCTTGATTAATTCCATTGTCTGAACTAGTCATTGAAACGAAGTAGCGGAAAGTTAGCCTGTGTACAAAGTGTGCCGATGTGTAGTCTTTAGAAAGATGTCAAGATCATAGAAACTTTCACATCTCATTGATATTGTGCATTCCCTCTTACCATGAATTCTTCGGAATATAATGTTCTTCATGATGCTTCAATGAGGTTTGTTTTTTTTTTAAATATGGGTCGTTCTTTTCTGTTGTACTAAATCACAATGACATGGCACTCAATTAAGAACACGCTCATCACAATTTTCCCTTCTTTCATTCATAGGCTGTTCTTTCTATTTATATTTTAATTTTCAATTGATGAAAACGCCCTTCAAACGCATAATACCTTTAAAACGAGTCATCGTGATTGTGGTAGTAATCTGCTATAGTTCATTGTCATTGTAAAACACATGATCGAGATGACTTCAACTTTAAGTCTTAACATATTCTTGCTAGGAAGTCTACGGGCACAATTTTAATGTGTATATTATTGGAATTGACATTTCTATAGAACATACTAGTAGTTAGAACGCCGGCAATATTTTGAAAAAAAAACAGTGTATGATGAAAGAAGAAAGAATCTTTGATGAAGATTTCTACTATAACGCCTATAGATACCTATTAGAACAGTTGGTCACAAAAAATAATGAATATAGCAGCAGTCAAATTACTGTGATGATTGATTGAGCAGTTCAATTTGAAAGAACAGCCTATGTTTGAAAGAAGGAAAATTTTATTAAATGAAAGGTTATCAATCTAGCCAGCTGCTGGATCTTTAGGCAGAAGTATGTCAGGCCGAAGTACGTTAGGCTGCAATCACTAGGCCGGACGAGCATCATTACGATTGAGTTGAAAGGCAGGAAAAAACCCAGTTTGATCATATATAACCCAATACTCAAAATAATAGCCGACTTCTCCAAGAAGGGTAATCTGTGGGACAGTCAGTGGTTTGATAAATTACTACCGTCAATAAGCTATGCAATATTACAACTAAAAGCAACTGCGTGTTATAAAAAGAGGCGAAATTTTCAGATGGAATGTTGGCAGAGTGATCACTTGATCATCAGTTCTTCAGTAACAGTATAACACCAACATAAAGAAATCATCTATGTGAGAAAAGGGAAAAGGATAAAAGAATATTGTATAATCATGGAAGTATATCCCAGTATCTAAAGAATTCCCTAGATTCGAGGAATGTAAAACACTCAAGGGACTCAATCTTCCAGGCCTCCGAAAACAAATTTTAACATCTTCTATATATATAAAAATGAGTTTGAAATCCCTTTGAGGCAATAAAACTCGCAAACGGCTGAACCGATTAGGATGGCTCTTGCACGGTTCGATTCGTTTTCATGGTGGCTGTGTTTATATGTACAAAAAGTTACGAAAATCAACTAGAAAAGTAACAAAATTGAAAAAAGAACTGATTTTCTATGAGCTGGGAAGGAAATCAACACGACCGAAATGAAATCTATCTAGAGTGCGGTGCTATTTTGAGCTCAACAGTTGTCAAACCACCACAAGACGGCAAGACAAAGTTTGCCGGGACAGCTAGTCGTTTATGAAGAAAATTAAGAAGACGGCCTACTGACCCATTCTACCCTATGAGCTTCAGCTTCGCAACCCATTCGGCTTAACGTACTTCGGTCTGACGTACTTTGGCTAAGCGTACTTCGTCCAAAAGACCGGATGCCCCTAGTTGTGCATTGGGTCAATGTTAAACGGCATATGCAATAATCTTTTCGGGGAAACGATACATTCGCGGAAACATTTTTCGGGCAAAAGGTATATTCGGGGAAAAAAACTTTCGGGGAAACTTCATTCGGGGAACTGGTTTTGGGGGAAATGTCGTACGATCTCAACCACGGGCTCGGATTGGTCTTCCACTCCTAGGGTGAACTTTCTAACACACTGATCAGTTCCATCGCATATTCTGATCTCTGCTAGGCCTGAGTAACTCCCATCCATGGCGGAGCGTTTTCCTGAATACCTCATCGATGAAGTATGATGACTTCCCCCTGCGAAGGTTTAGGCTTGATAGTTCTACCTTCACCAACTGGTTGCTGTTAATGTGTAGTCGATACACTAACGAACTGCTAGGTAGTAGGTATGTCTGTGGGCGACATCTACCCTCCAGTTAGGCTAGTTAGGCTTGTTAGGCCAGGACTGCAGAAGTTTAGTCGATAGTCGATTCCGCTTCGTTCCGGCTAAATGTACTTTTAATAGCGACATGAGCCAGATCGACATTGAGCATGGCTAGTGCCTCTTGCAGAATCTGACACCGCTGGTTCGTGAAACGACTACCCCATTTCACAGCCCAAGTATTGAAGTCATCTGTTACTACCACCGCCCTCCAGTCAGTCCAGCAGCTACATGAACTTTTCTATCGATCCTTGATAGGTGTATAACAGCTATAGAAGAAGACCCCGTTGAATTTGGCGTCAACGAAACCCTCATTAGATCTTGTACCGACTTTTTAGCAGAATACTCTTTTCGAATGAGTGTAATCAGTTTTGTACCTTTTAATTCCTGACACTGAGAAAGACTACAAGTGGTAGTTGAAATACGCGTATCACTTTTCTAGGACTACAAAACGGTGATTCGATAAGGAGAGCGTCCGACAGAGTTCTGGTCATCACAAGTTCCTACATCATGCACGGGTCAAGCGATGACAATGACCGCCAACTGAGAGTTATGTGCTTAGCTGGTAGTGTAGCCTAGGCACTGTGGTCCTTCTGAATTCAGCTAGATTGAGGAGGTACGACCCGAGCGTTTGTTCACCAAGGAGGTGCGGCATCCAGCGGCTGAGTACGAAACGCTGCCCTACGCCCAGCTAGATCCAAGGTGGTAGCCCCATCAGCGTGCTCGTCCCAGTATTGGTGTGGACGTAAAACAGAACTGGAACGATGGCCCTCCGGCGTAGGCCCGATAAGCCACCCGTAAAAATCCTCATTGCGAATAACATAGGAAACAATAGATTCGATACAATCGGCAAAGAACCACGCGAAGAAATAAGGACTACGATTGGAAACTTGGAACATGGAATTGCAAGTCACTAGGTTTCGCAGGATGTGACAGGATAATTCACGACGAACTAAATACATACCCGCAACTTCGACATCGTGGCGTTGCAGGAACTTTGTTGGACTGGACAGAAAGTGTGGAAAAGCGGGCATCGAGCGGCTACCTTCCACCAAAGCTGTGGCACCACCAATGAACTGGGAACAGGATGTATAGTGTTGGGCAAGATGCGACAACGTGTGATCGGGTGGCAGCCGATCAACGCAATGATGTGCAGTGGATGCTGGGTCATTAGGCCGAAGGTCATTAGGCCGAAGGCCATTAGGCCGAAGATCATTAGGCCGAATGGTCATTAGGCCGAATGGTCATCAGGACGAATTGAAAGTTAGCCGTTGTTTTTACCTTTTCCAACAATTTTTGACAAAAACTAGTTTAACAATGAACTAGAAAGAATAGCCTATGTTTTAAAGAAGGAAAAATTTATGAATTGAATATCAGCAGTTTCAGCGCCAAAAACTATTTCAGCAATGATACTAGAAAGAACAGCCTATATTTAAAAGAAGGAAAAATTCATGGGTAAAATATCAGTAGATTCAGCATCAATAAAGTATCTTCGTGCCTGTCACACGATACACACATGCAAAATGGTCATTTGCAGAGGAAGCTCTCAGTTAATAAGCTGAGAAGCAGGCTTTGTCTCAGTGGGGACGTAACGGCAAGAAGAAGACCCAATGACCATTCGGCCTGATGACCATTGGGCCTAATGACCATTCGGCCTAATGACCATTCGGCCTAATGACCTTCGGCCGAATGGCCTTCGGCCTAATGACCTTCGGCCGAATGGCCTGACACCTGTGCAGTGCATGTTGAGAGTTAAGAGCCGTTTCTTCAACTACAGCATCATCAACGTCCACTGCCCACACGAAGGCAGACCTGATGACAGGAAAGAAGCATTCTACGCGCAGTTAGAGCAAACATACGATGGTTGCTGGCCGCGTGACGTAAAAATCGTTGTCAGCGACATGAACGTGCAGGTAGGACGGGAGGAAATGTATAGACCGGTAATCGGGCGAAACAGCCTGCACGCAGTATCGAATAATATCGGCCAGCGATGCGTAAACTTTGCAGCCTCCCGTGGTGTGGATTCCACACACTGTGGAAGTCCGAAGCAACTCCTTCCCCCGCAAAGATATCCACAAAGCCGCCTGGAGATCACCCGACCATCGAAGAGAAAACCAAAGCGACTACGTTCTAATCGACGGTAAATTCTTCTCGGATATAACCAATGTCCGCACATACCGCAGTGCGAATATAGATTCGGATCATTACTTAGTCGCTGTATGCATGCGCTCAAAACTTTCGACGTTACCACCACGCGTCGAAGTCGAACGCCGCGACTCAACATCGAGCAGCTGCGTAACGTAGACGTGGCTCAAGACTACGCGCAACAGTTAGCAGTGGCCCTACCAACGGAAGAGCAGCTTGGCGCTACTACACTTGAAGATGGCTGGAGGGACATCCGATCCGCCATAGGTAGTACCTCGGCTACAGCACTAGGCTTCGCGACTCCAAATCACAGAAACGACTGGTACGACGGCGAATGTGAACAGTTGAAAAACGAGAAGAATGCAGCATGGGCGAGAATACTGCAGCACCGTACGAGAGCGAACGAGGCACGTTACAGACAGGCGCGGAACAGGCAGAACTTTGTCTTCCGGATTAAGAAGTGCTAGCAGGAAGAACGAGATCGCGAAGCGATGGAAGAGCTGTACCGCGCTAAGGACACACGAAAATTCTATGAGAAGCTGAATCGCTCGCGCAGAGGCTGCGTGCCACAAGCCGACATGTGCCGAGATGTTTACGGGAATATTCTCACGAGCGAGCGTGAGGTAGTTGACACGTGGCGGCAGCATTACGATGAGCACTTCAATGGCGACGTTGCAAGTACTGAAGGTGGCGTGGTAACAGATTTAGAAGTGTGTGCACAGGACGAAAGACTTCCGGCCCCTGACCACCAAGAGATTGAGGAGGAGGTTGGCCGGTTGAAAAGCAACAAAGCCGCCTGAGCAGATCAACTACCAAGCGAACTTATAGAATACGATGGAGAAGCACTGGTGAGAGCACTGCATTGGGTCATTACCAAGATTTGGGAGGAGAAAGTATTACCGGAGGAATGGATGGAAGATATCGTGTGTCCCATCTACAAAAAGGGCGACAAGTTGGATTGCGGGAACTACCACGCGATCACACTACTGAGCGCTGCCTACAAGATACTCTCTTAAATTTTATGCCGCCGTCTATCACCGATTGCAAGTTCGTGGGGCAATATCAGGCTGGATTTATGGGTGAACGCGCTACAACGGACCAGATGTTCGCTATCCGCCAGGTGTTGCAGAAATGCCGCGAATACAACGTGCCCACACATCACATGCTTATCGATTTCAAATCGGCATATGATACAATCGATCGAGAACAGCTATGGCAGATTATGCACGAATACGGATTCCCGGATAAACTGATACGGTTGATCAAGGCGACGATGGATCGAGTGATGTGCGTAGTTCGAGTATCAGGGACACTCTCGAGTCCCTTCGAATCTCGCAGAGGGTGTAATTATCTTGCCGTAGGTGATGATCTTTCGTGCTTGCTGTTCAACATTGCTTTAGATGGTGTAATTAGGAGAGCGGGGATAAACACGAGTTGAACGATTTTCACGAAGTCCGTTCAGCTGCTTGGTTTCGCCGATGATATTGATATTATTGCTCGTAAATTTGAGACGATGGCGGAAACGTACATCCGACTAAAGAGTAAAGCCAGGCGAATCGGATTAGTCATTAATGTGTCGAAGACAAAGTACATGATGGCAAAGGGCTCCAGGGAGGAATCACCGCGCCTCCCTCCCCGAATTTATATTGACGGAAATCGAGGCGGTTGAAGAATTTGTGCACTTGGGCTCACTGGTGATCGCCGACAACGACACCAGCAGAGAAATTCAGAGGCGCATTGTGGCAGGAAATCGTGCTTACTTCGGACTCCGCAGAACTCAACGCTCGATTAAAGTTCGCCGTAACACGAAGTTAGCTATCTACAAAACGCTGATTAGACCGGTCGTCCTCTATGGGCACGAAACATGGACCCTACTGCAGAGGACCAACGTGCCCATGGATTTTTCGAACGGAAGGTGTTGCGTACCATCTACGGCGGAGTGCAGATGGAAGACGGGACTTGGAGAAGGCGAATGAACCACGAGCTGCATCAGCTGCTAAGCGAACCATCGTCCATACCGTGAAAATCGGGAGGCTACGGTGGGCGGGTCACGTCATCAGGATGTCGGATAGCAACCCGACTAAAATGATTCTCGAGAGTCATCCGACCGGTACAAAAATACGTGGAGCGCAGTGACGCAGCGAGCTAAGTGGGTCGACGAAGAGGAGGACGATCTGCGGACCCTACGCAGAGTGCGGAACTGGAGGCAAACAGCCATGGACCGAGTGGAATGGAGACGGCTACTATGTACAGCAGAGGCGAATCTATGACAAAAGGTCGAAAGACATAAGGTCGAAGGACAAAAGGTCGAAGGACAAAAGGTCGAATGGACAAAAGGTCGAATGGACAAAAGGTCGAATGGACAAAAGGTCGAATGGACAAAAGGTCGAATGGACAAAAGGTCGAATGGACAAAAGGTCGAATGGACAAAAGGTCGAATGGACAAAAGGTCGAATGGACAAAAGGTCGAATGGACAAAAGGTCGAATGGACAAAAGGTCGAATGGACAAAAGGTCGAATGGACAAAAGGTCGAATGGACAAAAGGTCGAATGGACAAATGGTCGAATGGACAAAAGGTCGAATGGACAAAAGGTCGAATGGACAAAAGGTCGAATGGACAAAAGGTCGAATGGACAAAAGGTCGAATGGACAAAAGGTCGAATGGACAAAAGGTCGAATGGACAAAAGGTCGAATGGACAAAAGGTCGAATGGACAAAAGTTCGAATGGACAAAAGGTCGAATGGACAAAAGGTCGAATGGACAAAAGGTCGAATAGAACAAAAGGTATAAGTGGTCAGTATTTGACAGAAAAACGACAATTAGCTTATATGCAGCTATTTACTACCGCATTGCAATCCGAAATAGATGCCTAGAATGATAGAAAGTAGAAGCCAATAGAAGGATGTAAAGTAATGTTATTCATGAAAGTTAAATGTGGAAAATAGTACTCCTTGAAAGAATAGCCTATGGGTAGAAGAAGGATGAATAATATATTGAAATATTGTCATTTGAAATTCCAATCATTACAGCGATTCAATAAAGTTAAACAATCTATTAATTAGAGAAGAACAAATAATCTCTGGGTACTATATGAGCAAACAAAACGAAATAATTTACGTTGGGAGCACTGATCCAAAATGTACTGTCAAAAACTGTAGTTTGCATGATAATCGTCGGTGCATGATCTTGACTATCATGCAACAAAAACATTCACGTATGAGCAGACGAAATATTCATGGGTGACTGTGACATTTTTTTAATCACGGCAAAAAATGTAGAGGATTGGCACATTGAGTGAACCAATGAAATCCCAGTGGTTCCGAAAACTTCGAACGGGACATGCGTATAACTTAGGAACCGGAAGTGTGAAGAAGCGGAGACAAAGATTTTCGGATTGTGCGTTCCGAGGGTCATAACCACCAATGGAGCAAAGGCACAGAAGTCAGTGGCTCCCAACTGAATAGTTACGACCCACGTCTAACAAATCAAAAAGTCTCATGCCATACGGATATTTTCGAACCTGGCTCAATAAGTTTATGTTGAAACCCGATATCCTAGGCTATTTTGGAAATAAATATTGCGCTTGGGGTTTCGGGGACACCCAAGCAACACACATGTTATAATAGAGTTACGACAGCGCAAGTTTTGGTTGTATAGAAGTTTATTTTACGTAATTCTGACATTGTGTTGAAATAACGTAAAATAATGTTCTATACAACCAAAACTTGTGCTGTCGTAACTTTTATATAACATGTGTGTTACTTGGGCAATATAGGGACACTACTGAGGGTTTCCGCCATCCTCAAAACGACTTTGAAATCGAAACCGCTGAAAATGCTCTGAAGTTTCTTGGAATGCCTCCGAAATCTACCTTAAACCCCCTGAAACCCCATGTAACGCACCTAAGATCCTCCAAAACCCCCGAAAACGCCATGTAACGCCTCCGTAACGTTTCTGAAATCATCCGAAAATGCTCTTAAGCCATTTGGAATACCTCCAAAAACCCTCTAATACCGCCGGAAACCCCATGTAATGCACCTCAGACCCTTCGAAACCCCCAAAAACGCCATATAACGCCTCCGCTATGTAACGCCTTCGTAACGTTTCTGAAATCCGCCGAAAATGCTCTGAAGCTCTTTGGAATGCCTCCAAAATCCCCCTAAAACCCGCGGAAACCCCATGTAACGCATCTCAGACCTTCCGAAACCCCCAAAAACGCTATATAACGTCTCCGCTATGTAACGCCTTCGTAACGTTTCTGAAATCCGCCGAAAAATGCTCTGAAGCTCTTTGGAATGCCTCAAAAATCCCCCTAAAACCCCCAGAAATCCCATGTAACGCACCTCAGACCCTCCGAAACCCCAGAAACGGCATGAAACGCCTCCGTAACGTTTGTGAAATCCGCCGAAAAATGCTCTGAAGCTCTTTGGAATGCCTCCAAAATCCCCCTAATACCCCCAAAAACCCCATGTAACGCACCTCAGACCCTCCGAAACCCCAGAAAACGGCATGTAACGCCTCCGTAACGTTTGTGAAATCCGCCGAAAAATGCTCTGAAGCTCTTAGGAATGCCTCCAAAATCCCCCTAATACCCCCAGAAACCCCATGTAACGCACCTCAGACCCTCCGAAACCCCAGAAACGGCATATAACGCCTCCGTAACGTTTGTGAAATCCGCCGAAAAATGCTCTGAAGCTCTTTGGAATGCCCCCAAAATCCCCCTAATACCCCCGGAAACCCCATGTAACGCACCTCAGACCTTCCGAAACCCCTGAAAACGCTATGTAACGCCTTCGTAACGTTTCTGAAGGAATGCCTCCAAAATCCCCCTAATACCTCCAGAAACCCCATGTAACGCACCTCAGACCCTCCGAAACCCCAGAAACGGCATGTAACGCCTCCGTAACGTTTGTGAAATCCGCCGAAAAATGCTCTGAAGCTCTTTGGAATGCCCCCAAAATCCCCCTAATACCCCCGAAACCCCATGTAACGCACCTCAGACCTTCCGAAACCCCTGAAAACGCTATGTAACGCCTTCGTAACGTTTCTGAAATCCGCCGAAAATGCTCTGAAGCTCTTTGGAATGCCTCCAAAATCCCCCTAATACCCCCGGAAACCCCATGTAACGCACCTCAGACCTTCCGAAACCCCCAAAAAACGCCATTTAACGCCTCCGTAACGTTTGTGAAATCCGCCGAGAAATGCTCTGAAGCTCTTTGGAATGCCTCCGAAATCCCCCTGAAACACCCACAAACCCCATTTAACGCACCTCAGATCCTCCGAAACTCCAGAAACGGCATGTAAAGCCTCCGTAACGTCGAAATCACAAGTAGTAATTGTGTCTGCTGTATAGATAGGAAGAACAGCTATTGAATTAAAGAAGGCAAAATTTCTGATTGAATTATAAGTACCTAAATAGTCGATAATTAATTCAGTAACAAAACTTAAAAGAACAGTCTATAAATTTAAGAAGGAAAAATTACTGAGCAAAACATCAAACTAAATTGCCATTAAATACTACATCAACACAACTTGAAAGAATAGCCTATAAACAAAAGAAGGAAAAATTTCCTATAGAAATGTCAGTGGCTGAAATACATATGATTACTATAACAGCACCATAATGTTTCTCTCAATGAGCTGTTAAACTATTTATTCTTATAAGTGACACACCAGCTGGTAATTTGGTCTAGTAATGTTTTTGTTCATTCGACCTTTTGTCCCATTCGACCTTTTGTCCCATTCGACCTTTTGTCCCATTCGACCTTTTGTCTCATTCGACCTTTTGTCCCATTCGACCTTTTGTCCCATTCGACCTTTTGTCCATTCGACCTTTTGTCCCTTCGACCTTTTGTCCTTCGACCATTTGTCCTTCGACCTTCTGTCCTAAAGCCACACAACTTTACCCCATCCATCCACAGAATCATGTTTTGAAAAGATGCACCACACGACGAGCTTAGATCGATCGGCACACTCATACCGTGTGTGTAGGTATGTATCTTTATCTGTTTTAAGGTGACTCCCTGTATCACTCCTATTTCAGTTCTTCTTTTTCGATTCTTATTTCTAACAATCATCGAGCGCAACAGTAGTGGTGTTGCCTTTTTACATTTGTTCCATAAAAAACAAAAATAGCACCTCTTTGTCTCGCTTCCGGCAATGTAAACATTTCAGGGTTATGAATCATTTAAAAGCAATTCAAGCAGTAGACTACTTTATTTTGCTAAATAACAATGAAACATATCTGAATGTCTCGAAAAACATTGAATTTTATGTGTAATAAGCTAAAAATGATCGAATACTCTTAGATGCTCTTCCGCTGTTGATGTTTGCAAGCAGCAGCAGTGTTGGCGGACAGTACGGAGGAGATTTCACAAATAAAAAATATTTGCTTTTATTACTATCATATCAGGCCAAACATGTCTAAAGGTCCTATCTGCAGAAGAGAGGCTCTCTTTGATTTCCCTCTCTTTCAATAATATCTCAGCTGTTTATTTGTATTATGATTGTCTCATTGCATTGAACGATGGTCAAAACAATCGTCTTTTGATTTGTACCGCAAAAATAGTTGAAAAGTGTACCATTACATAGCAATAATAAAAAGAGAAAGTGAACAAAGAGAGCCTCTTAAATGCAGATAGGACCTATTGAAATGTTTGGCCTGATATGTGCTTCAGAGTACAACAATAATCATTCGAAGAATAGTTTTTGATTTTACGACGTATAATCGATAAATTAGAGTTGATCATTTCAACGATTTTGACTGATTTTATTGATGAATTGGCCCGCAATATCGACATCACTGCGTTCAATGATCGATGATTGTGCGCCAGACGGCACCGTCGCGTCGCGCTGCTGCCGCCGTCGTTGTACTGTGGTGGGTGGTAAACATTGCCATCGAACTCTTGGTGCGGTTGAGACTAATTTATATAATTTTCAAGTTTGAGTGAAAATATTTCTTTGTGGCATAGATAGTTCGAAAGAGAATTTTAATTGGAATAGTGTGTTCTATATTTCTTTTCCAAATATTTTGCGTGAAGTGGAGAATTTCAGAGAAAAGGTAAACGTCGATTTTCTTACGTAAGTGTATTAGTGCAATACTGTGTAAAGTTGAATTTGGATGATGATTCTGAAGAAGCCATTTTGTGATGACACAAGAAAAGGCCTTAATGTTTACTCATATGTTAACAGTATAAAATAAATATATTTATAATTTATGACAATAAATTTCCGATATCACTTGAGTGCTCGCGCGCATTGCATTCACATCTGAACGGGCATCCTAGCGGGAGCAGGTACACCTTCCCCCTCGCCACAACCCTCGGAGGCGTCCCGGGCAACGCTATATTACACTCGTATTACATATAACTCATGCTTCGTCGAATAACGCCGCGCAGCACCACGCCGCCGCGACTATTGCAATCATGCATGCTTGCCGCGCGTAGCTACCATGCTCAGCTCAGCTCATTGCCTAAGTGAGAGCCTCCGCCGCACGCGGTCCAGATTTGTTGCTGCCCAGTGACCAAGCAATTGGATTCAATTCAATAATAACTTTACGATACGAGGGGCAAATTTATATCAATTTCGTGTTGGCGAATCGGCAGCGGCGAAAAACTGTTCTGTTCATCCAGCATCCCGAATCGTTTTCGTGCCAAATGGAAATGCTCGTGGTTTTGCGAAATTTATTTGCCATAAACAATGTGAACGGACGCACAGCAGTGGGGATTGCTCGGCGCGCATCCCACTGAATGGGTTCGGGTTTGGGGAGAAGTTGTAATAAGTTGGATAAGGAGGGGCTTCATAAATTTTGAGACTTGATCAATTCCTTTGATCCAATCGCCGCGGTAGTTCGGATGAATGTAGCTTGGTCACACTCTAGAAGTATAAAGTGCTTTATAAGACATACAATGGAATTCCAAGTACGGTATTCACAAAATACGACGAAAGACCACAATAGGATGAAAAACATAGCTAAAGATAAAAGTTTTACCAAAGCAAAGTTAAGAGAAAGCCAAGCAAAAGCTAAACTGAAACTACCCAAGTAACATTTTGATGATCAGTTAGTCTTGTAGAGGTTTCACTCATCAGCCAATTCATTTCCAGCGATGGCAGAATCGCCAGGTACCCATACAAGGTGAACTGCGTTTGCTGAATTCAGCTCCTCGATTTGAGTTCGACAAGCGATAACTATCTTCAACCTGGAGTTGGCCGAAGCAAGTGCTTTAATAGCAGCCTGGCTATCTGAACAGAAACATATTACTTTGCCCATTACGTGCAGCTGAAGTGCAGATTGCACTCCGCACATAAAGATAAGAGCAAAGATTTCGGCTTGAAAAACGGTGCAGTGTCTACCAAGTGAGTAAGACTGATGTAGCCTTAGCTCACGAGAATAAACACCAGCACCTGCTCGACCTTCGAGAAGGGAGCCATCAGTGTAACATACCATGCCGTCTGAAATACTTCTCTCCCGATAACCAGTGTCCACTCTTCCCGGGAAGGGAATATCGTGGAAAATGTCCTATATGGAAAATTACAAGCAATTCGGCATTAACATGTCTAAAGGGTCTAACTCGTTTTGTAAACAAACATTGTTTCTGTCGCTGTAGGGTCTATCTCAATCCGACCACGCATCTGGGGGCCGTTATCAGAAAGATCTATCTTCGCTCTTTCTGATAACGGCCCCCAGATGCGTGGTCGGATTGAGATAGACCCTACAGCGACAGAAACAATGTTTGTTTACAAAACGAGTTAGACCCTTTAGACATGTTAATGCCGAATTGTAAGATCATTTGGAGCAAGGACAAATTTGTCCCAATTCACCAAAAGTGGAAACAACGAGGTGTGTGTTGATGTGCGGGTTACAGGAGTTTCCTCTAGTAGACCGAGTACCCGTAGACAGTAAGTGCAAGAAAGTGCATCTTGTTTGAGATGGATGTGTAGTGGAACTACGTCAAAGAGAACTTCGAGCGCTGCCGTGGGAGTTGAAGAGAACGCACCAGACATCGCCATTAAGCACATCCTTTGGAGATGGCCTAACTGTGATTGGATCGTTCTCATTTCTTCCTTTTGCCACCACACAAGACATCCATAGGCCAATATTGGCCGAACAACAGTTGTGTAAATCCATTTGATATGCCTAAGCAGACCCGAAGTTGTACCAAAGATTCGCCGGCATTGCCCGAAAGCCATACAAGCGTTCTTGATTCTGAACTCAATGTGAGGTGTCCAGCAAAGCTTGGAATCAAGAATGACTCCAACGTACTTTATCTATTCAGTCACATCGATTTCAGAATCAAAGAGACGCAAAGGTCGAACGCCATTACGGTTTCGCCTTTCCGTGAAAAGAACAATATATGTTTTACTCGGATTAACCGAAAGGCCATATTGGCGACACCAACCCTCAACTACCTGAAGGGTGCTTTGCATCAGATCGAAAAAGGTGGTGATACACATACCAACTAACAATGCTAGGTAGTCGTCTGCAAAACCATAAGTAGGAAAACCGCTATTATTGAGTTGCCTCAATAGCGTATCTGCTACGAGATTCCAAAAAACCGGTGAAAGACTCCCCCTTGGGGGCATCCACAAACACTCAATTTCCGAATTCCTGCTGGACGCAATGTCGAGAAGAGATATCGGTTTTTGAGCATTTGATGAATCCAATTGGAAATCATTGGAGATATACCATGACTCCGTGCGGCTTCCACGTTGTCAAAGGCACCCTCGATATCTGAGAAAACACCCAAACAAGATTGCTTTTGAGCGAATGCCTTCTCGATATCGTTAACAACCTTGTGTAAAAGAGTCACAGTGGACTTACCAGATTGGTAGGCAGGTTGGTTCACATGAAGAGGCACGTTGGCCAGATGAACATCACGGATGTGATGATCCACAATGCGTTCTAAGCATTCCAGAAGAAAAGAGGTCAAACTGATAGGTCTGAAACTCTTTGCTTCTTCATACGACGCACGACCCACATTCGGAATAAACTTCACAGTAATATCCCGCCAAGATTTGGGAATATACCCTGTAGCAAAACTGCAAACAAGTATTTTTTTTTTTTCATAACATGTTTGAAATAATCAAATCCCTTCTGAAGCAAAATAGGATAAATCCAATCTGCCCCAGGAGATTCAAAAGGAGCAAAGCTATTAAGTGCCCACTCTATCGATTCAATGGTTACAATACTCCGAGCCGAGGCCAGGGAATCATAACTACAAGAAAAGACATCAAGTTCATCCGAAGATGTAATATCCACACATCCAGGGAAGTGTGGGCTGAATAAGCATTCCAGAACTTCCTCATCAGAGGAAGTCAGATCGCCATTTGGCAAACGAAGTTCGTTCACTCGGAAATCCTTAGATTTCGTAAGGATTTTATTTAACCGACTGACTTCACTCAAACTGGAAACATTCGAACAAAGGTTTTTCCAGCCGGATCGTTCAGCAGACCGGAAAGCTCTTATGTAGGCCTTGCGAGCCGACCTGAAAGCCTCCGAACCAGCCGAACGTCGTCTGTTCCAAATCTTTCTTCATTGTTTCCTGAGTTTCGCCAGATCGGAGTTCCACCTAGGGGTTCCTCTTGTGCTGTTCACAGACCGTAGAGGGCATGCTTCTTCAAAAGCTTCAACAATGAAGGTCGTTGTAGTATCAACGGCATCATCTAAATCACTTGGAGTGTCAATGGATGGTGAGTATCCATGCAATTTGGCTGCAATCAAATCAGTAAAAATATCCCAGTTTGTTGTCCGGGGATTCCTGAAACGCAATGTTTGCGAAGTAATATTTAAATATTCAAAACGATGTAGCGATGGTCAGATAAAGATTCTCCTTCCGACACATGCCAATTGGTCAGCTCGTGACTAATTCTACTAGAGCAAAGCGTTATATCTTACACTTTCTCACTAGCAGATACCATTAAGGTTGGGCGGTTGCGTATGTTAAGTAATGCAAGATCTGTACTACTTAAATACTCCATCAAACTGGAGCCTCTCAGGTTAATGTCTGAGAGAAACAGTTTTACATTTATCACTTGCCCTACGAGTCGGTGATATGGCCGAGGGGTATTGTCCGATTCTTCAAATCAGTGGACTAGTGTTCGAATCCAGTTCATTATTTTCCTTCATATGTTTTATCTGGTTGTAGGACAATAAGGTTGAAGATCAAAAGGTCGACGGTCAAAAGGTTGACCCGTCGAAAGGTCGAAATTGAAAAAAATACCTAGGACAAAAGGTCGAAAGGACAAAAGGTGGAAAGGTCGAAAGGACAAAAGGTGGAAAGGTCGAAAGGTCAAAGGGTCAAAAGGTCGAAAGGTCGAAATTGAAAAAAATATACTAGGACAAAAGGTCGAAAGGTTGAATTGAAAAATGGATGAAGGGGAACAATGACAATGATACAGAAGATCAAAATAACCATAAATCTTTTCTTTCATCTGCAGCTAGGCCTGCATCTTTTCAACTTAGAGTTCTTTTAGCACTTTCGCAGTTATCAATAAAAGGGCTTCTTTGCCTATCATTGTATGAATTTTTATATTTTATGACAAGCTACACTATTCCTAAGAAGTTGACAATATTTCCTGACCGGAACGGGAATCCAACCTTTAATTACAGTGGGTTTTTTATAATAGTTGGCGTTTTCCTAGTACTAGTTTGTTGTAGAATGCATGGTTCATTTGAACAATTATTGGCGTTACTACTTTTAATTTGTTTTATAGAATTTAGCCTTTTTTCAAAGATAAGCTGTTCTTTCTAGTAATGATTTTTGGCAGTTGTTGACATTATTACTATAATTTTTTTAATAGATTTTTGCCTTCTTTTAAACATAGGCTGTTCTTTCCAGTAGTGCTTCTTGACATTTTTTGTCTACTTACTAATAATACATTCGTTTCTAAAATTTTGCCTTCTTTTAAAAATAGGTCGTTCTTTCTAGTTATACTATCACAGCGAGTATTTTAAATTTGATTTTAAATATGTTCAAAAGATCTCCTACAAAGATCTACTTGAATATCATAAGATGTGAAGATCAACGTTACGTTTTGTTTTTCAATAACCTCTAGTTCAATGTACCGTAAAATGGGGTAACTTTGATAGTTTTTCAGCGAATTTTCTCAGTATTTTTCCATGTAACAGTATTTCCCCGACTTTCATATATTTAAAACAAGTACTGGGGTATCAGTTATCAATTGCAATTGCAAGATTTGATAATTTGAAATATTCTGGTTAACTTTAAGTTTTTCACATGGGCGAGAATAAAATTTTCATTTTGGGGTAACTTTGATAGAGCCCTGAAAAACACATCAAATCTTAAAAAATAATCACAGATTGAAAGCTTAGGAGTATGAACATGATAAGAGAACCCTTGTGAAATATATCAGATATAATTTTTATATCAAAACATTGATTTTTTACTAAATTCTACATATAAAAATGAGTTTGTGGAGTACTGAGTGGAAAACACAGTGAATTTAGCTATCAAAAATCATTATATTTGTAATAATATATGCTTAACGGTACATCAATATATGATAACATGCTATTCATGGTGAGTTTTCTTTTTTTGGGTAGTTTTTTAATGTTTTATTAACAAATTTTGAACAACACAGATTTATATTCATGAAATTACAAGGGCATTGCATACTTTTAGGCGTTTATCAATGTATGGAAATTTATATCCTAATTTACAAAATTGCTTCCATTTCGTAAAAACACACTTCGTTAAGAGATTCAATGCCAGATTTGAAATCTTTTATGATGAATCTATCGAGAATAAAAGTCTATTCATTGGAAAAATAGTTGAAACGAAGTCGTATAGCAGATTGTTTGAAGGGGTTGACAAACGACAAAAATGTCAACAATTTTTAACTAGGTTTTAATGAAAATACGTCTTAGATGAACTTTCATATGTATAGAATTGATTCACGTTTGCCTTTTTCTTAACTGGCTGAAGGAATCATAATTATACGATAAACTATACAATGCCTGTCGCACTATCAAAGTTACCCGCATTATCAAAGATACCCCGTTTTACGGTACTTATTAGGCATTGCATTTTTGATACTTTATACGTATTTTTCTATACGTTTTGACCATTTCTTTTTATTGCAACTAAAAACCCATATTGATTCTGAGTGAGGCAATGCGAAAAATGATCACGGTAACCCCTATACCAGATAAAAAAAAAATGCGAAAAATATTTATGGCGTAAATCATCGCTCTGCAGGTACTTGAATAAATTTGAAATTCGCTTTTCGTACCTAACGAATCCTGGCCTTTCAGTTTTATTACTAACTACAGCCTATGAGCCTTGAACCTTCCAACCTTCTTCCTCTCGACATTTGGCCTTGTTATTTTTTTATTTTGACCTTTCGACCTTTCGACCTTTTGTCCTAGTTATTTTTTTATTATTATTTCGACCTTTCGACTTTTTGACCGCTTGTCATTTCGACCTTTCGACCTTTTGTTCTAGTAATATTTTTATTTCGACCTTTCAACCTTTTGACCCTTCGACCTTTTGTCCTTTTGACCTTTCCACTTTCGACCTTACGACCTTCGACCTTTTGTCATAGATCCGTTTTATCTTGCGATTCTGTTTTAGCGATTGCTAGCGCGACTTTATTTGTGATAGAAGACGCACACTGGGGCAGAACTGAAAATACATGGAAAAAACCTCTAGCTCGTTGAGATGTCGAGATACTCATTTGGTGTCTTCAGAGAAAATATTTCTTTGGATATGGTCGATATTCTGAGCGGTAGCCAATTTTTCTTACGTTATTCGCATAAAAGCCCTATAAATCATTTTGGCCATCTTTCATTTTAGCGATATGGTGTCTTCGGCAAAGTTGTTCGGCTATTTATGCTGAAAAAGTTTGCTGAAGACGTCAAAATTCCAAAGCCTACTATTCTTGAGATATTAACCGATTTATAAAAACCTACCTAAAATCGATTTTTTTTTTCATTAAAATACGTTTTTAAACAAATTTAATGTCCGTTTTCGAGTTATAATAATGAAAAATACTAAAATTAAACATATATCGAGGAAATTAGTTGGAAAAAAATAAAATATGCTTGATTTTATGTAGAAAGTTCCCGAAAATCACGCAAAATGTATATAGGACGTTCTGGTAGTCGGGTAAGGTCGGGCAAGTGTTTTCATTGGCAATCACCGAAAAAATACATTAGCTTTCATGTAAAAAAAATTCACAGACATGATATTTAATGATTTTTTCTAAATTGAGTTCAAAGTTTACTGTTTTGGGTAAATTAGTACAAAATTTATGTTCATAAAATACTACGTTTTAAGATGCCAAGTGAACCATAAAAAGTATAGATACAATCTAGTCATATATTATGTGGTTTCTAATCTACAAATTGTAAAACACAAAAATGTCCCAAATGCCTTGATTTATCATTCGTTAATGATTTATTCGAACGTAATGTATTTGCGTGATGATTCAACGACTGTTTTACAACACATCCAGATTTTGTAGAGATCTAGACATGTGTTTGCTTCCTGTGATGGCCACTAATTTGAAGGACAGCTAAATAATAGAGGAATCAAATGACAAAGAATAGTTTTTACTGGTATATTTCTAATGAAATGTTATTAATGTTGCTTAGTACGCAAAATATTTAAATATTTAGTACGTACGACTGGGTTAAAATAATTGAAAAGCTTTTCTACATTTTTTACCCACATGCTTTTGAGTTTTTAGATCATTGAATACATTTATTTATGCTTATAACTCTCCACATTTTTAAATATCTGTATTAAATAAGATAATAATCATACAATCAAAAAATATTCATGATGTGTGACTGTATAACGCATTGACGAATGATAAAACCAAAGCATACTTTCATTGGCGTTTGGGACATTTTTGTGTTTTATAATTTGTTTGGAGATTAGAAACAACTAAACCTGTGACTGAATTGCGTCTATACTTTTCATGGTTCACTTGGTATCTTAAAACGTAGTATTTTATAAGCATAAATTTTGTACTAATTTACCCAAAACAGTAAACTTAAAACCCAATTTAGAAAAAATCATTAAATATCATGTCTGTGAATTTTTTTTACATGAAAGCTAATGTATTTTTTAGGTGATTGCCGATGAAAAAACTTGCCCGAACTTGCCCGACTGCAAGAACGTCCAATATACATTTTGCGTGATTTTCGGGAACTTTCTACATAAAATCAAGCATATTTTATTTTTTCTAACTAATTTCCTCGACATATGTGTTATTTTAGTATTTTCCATTATTATAACTCGAAAACTGACTTTAAATTTGTTTGAAAACGTATTTTACTGAAAAAATCGATTTTAGGTAGTATTTTCTAAATCGATTAATATCTCAAGAATAGTAGGCTTTGGAAATTTGACGTCTTTAGCAAACTTTTTCAGCATAAATAGCCGAACAACTTTGCCGCTAAAATGAAAGAGGGCCAAATTGACTTATAGGACTTTTATGCGAATAACGTAAGAAAAATTGACTGACTCAGAATATCGACCATGTCCATAGGAATATTTTCTCTGAAGACACCAAATGAGTATCTCGACATCTCGACGAGCTAGAGGTTTTTTCCATGTATTTTCAGTTCTGCCCCAGTGTGAGACGTTAATTTGTGTCAAACGGGCCGCTCCTTTTATGTGCATCCAAGAGAACTTAAATTTACATGATTTTTTTCTAAGAGTGTTTATCATCATGCGGTAAATAAATCAAACAATAGACGTATCTCCTGTTGAGGTTACCAACAGATACATAAATTGTGACAGCACATACATCTCTGAAGGTTAGTTCAGAGATGAGTCTAGCAACGATTGTTGACAAGCACACAGGCTCAAGGCGAGTTTGCCACGCGAGTTTGCCATTTTCTGTTTACTGAAAGTAGCAAACACCGGGTTCACAAGGTTTCCTAGATAGAAATTCCCGTAGTCACCACCCAAACTAGGTAAGATTAAACTCTTCGCAATAACAGCACAACAAATAACAGCAGCAAAAAAACCAAATCGGTATCGATTGGAAAACGCCAAAGGCGAGGATACACAGAATACACTGTGTAAATCGCATTATGCGAAACAAAATAGGTGAAAATTTAAACTAATTAACAACATCTTCATAATCCCGCCCTTATTAAGCCTCAAGTGAGACTAAAGAAGGGCAGCTGATTGTCTCGGAGAAACACAAGGTCCACTGCACCATTGCTCCGGTTTGTGCAGTAGGGGCAACATATTGTGGAGGGCGCCCTGGTACTCCACAGGCTCCGTTTGCGATTAGGTTTTTATTAGACCCCCCCTAACCATTCATTCCTAGGCACGGTAAGCATGAAGCCGCATCACACCATGAATTAGGGGTCACCTGTTGGTGAACTCTTACCACCGGAACAGGCGGTCCGTAGTGTTATTCTCAATTGAGACAATCGCTACCGACACTACACAGCTATCTAGGCTGATCGAGAAAAGAAGTTAATATTGATGATCAACTTCATACGTGCCGAGCAATTTTTCCTCAACTGAGTTGCCTCTTTGATGTTAGAATTTTATCTGCAATGTAGTTTCCAAAGGTTATGTCCGACATTTTGACAGTAAATTTTAAAGAATAAACAATAAATGTACATGCTTTTGTTCTGATTCACCAGTTTCGGTTAAACTTCAAAGTGCTGCTTATTACTTGTCACATCTTTCCAGATAGATATAATCTTAATCTCGTTAAGATTAAATGTGAAAAGTTTATAGTATTGACCATTTGTTCAATTTCCTTTGTCTTTCAATCGTTATAAATTTTCTTCATATTTTTGTTCATAAAACCAGGACTGATTAGTTCAAGCATATTTCAAAATTACTCCCTGAACTAGTCGTCTCCTGCGAAGTAGAAGTCCATGTTACCAATAATTAGATTTGAAACATGTTACAATTAGTAGAACCTGACGTCTGAGCTTCACAGCACTGCGCTGCTCTCGCCAACAAGTTGAACACGATGTAGTTGTTTGCAGATCGCTGTCGTCGATGTTTTCTCCGGTTTTAGCTGCTTGTCTTTTTACGTGTTTTATCTTTCACTCGCATCTCTTGCATCGCTCTGCGCTGGTTGAAATAAACACCACGTCGATTACAACTTGCATCTTGCAGAACCTTTCGCCGTCATTGTTATCATCACTCGCTTCGGTTGTAAGTCATCCAGACATTTGGTTACAAATTAGCCATCAGTTTATTAGATTATTGTTGGCGAATTGTTTTACTACGTTTCGTTTCTGCGGAAAGAAATTGATGTATTCTTGAAACTAGAGACAAAACTTTAATACTCTTCGAATTTTTACACTCCCATAAGAGACACTACAACCATCTTCTAATAGATGACCATCGTCAGAGAGTATCGCAACAAAACCCATCCCATCTTACATTATAAATCTTTAATAAACGAGCAAAATGTTATTATTGTCCCTTCAAGCGGAATAATCATGTTTTCTATATGTTCCATCCATCTCGATCGCGACTGCATCGTCGCCGTCGTCGTAGAAGGTATCTCTTCAAGAGAGTCTTCCAAAGTACTCCATCAGTCCCATCCTCGTTGCGCGGTGTCGTTCATCCGTTCGTCGCCAACACCGCAAGTGAACCCGTATGTAGCCATAAGGCACACACTTGAAACACTTGAACAGGTTTGATGGCTGGCTGGCTGGCTGGCAGAAGAAGGCCGAATGGCAAATCGCGAAAATAACGCAGAAGCAGCCAGCCCTGCAAACACGATCGGTGGTGTTCCAACCAAGTCCAACCGACTGACTGATGCTGGCTGGCTGGTGGTGAGCATTAGATGTACCGTGTGGTACGAACCGAGGCCGAGGGGAACAATGAAGAGTATCGCGATGGAAAGAAAATCTATCGATTGCAGATAAACACATTGATTAATTGATTACCATGGAGAGAATGGAAATAGCGTAGCGTGTGCTGAATGTGATTTGCTTCAGGATGACTTGGGGTTTTACGAGCATCTCAGTTGGGGAAAGAATTGGTTATACTTTGTGGCTTTTAGTTGGCTTTTGCGTGGCCTTTTCTTGGGTTTTGCTTGGCTTTTGCTTGGCTTTTGCTTGGCTTTTGCTTGGCTTTTGCTTGGCTTTTGCTTGGCTTTTGCTTGGCTTTTGCTTGGCTTTTGCTTGGCTTTTGCTTGGCTTTTGCTTGGCTTTTGCTTGGCTTTTGCTTGGCTTTTGCTTGGCTTTTGCTTGGCTTTTGCTTGGCTTTTGCTTGGCTTTTGCTTGGCTTTTGCTTGGCTTTTGCTTGGCTTTTGCTTGGCTTTTGCTTGGCTTTTGCTTGGCTTTTGCTTGGCTTTTGCTTGGCTTTTGCTTGGCTTTTGCTTGGCTTTTGCTTGGCTTTTGATTGAGTTTAAAATTGGTTTTAGCTTGGCTTTGCTTTGGCTTTAGCTTGGCCTTATTTACGCTTTACCCAAGTAACACACATGTTATATAAAAGTTACGACAGCGCAAGTTTTGGTTGTATAGAAGTTTTTTTTACGTTATTTCAACACAATGTTAGAATTACGTAAAATAAACTTCTATACAACCAAAACTTGCGCTGTCGTAACTTTATTATAACATGTGTGTTGCTTGGGTAGTTTAGCTTTGCACAGGCTTTAGCTTGGCTTTAGCTTGGCTTTAGCTTGACTTAGCTTGACTTTAGCTTGTCTTTAGCTCGACTATAGCTCGACATCAGCTAGGCTTTAGCTTGATTTCTGTTTGGCTTTCGCTTGGCTTCAGCTTAGCTTTAGTTAGACTTTAGCTTAGGCTTATCTTGGCAAAAGTTTGGCTTTAGCTTAGCTTCAGCTTGACTTTAACTAGGCTTTAATTGGCTTGGATTGGCTTTGGTTTGGCTTTAGCTTGGTTTTATTTGATCTTTAGTTTAGCTCCATCTAGGCTTAAGATTGGCTTTTGCTCGGCTTTAGTTTGGCATTAGCTGAGCTACAGGTGAGCCATAGCTAAGCTTTTTCTGAGCTTTTGCTGAGCTTTTGCTGAAACGAGCTTGGTGGTCTACTCAGGCCCGTGCACAGAAGTGGCGCCAAGGGAGGGTTTTTTCACAATTTCGACAAAAGGCGGAGGGGCACTTAGTGTATGGAGCGTCGGTAATGGAGGGGGTTTAACACCCAAAACCTCCCCCTTGTGCACGGGCTTGGGTCTAGTAGAAGTAGAAAGTCCTAGTTGTCCTAGTAAGTCCTGTTTGTCCCAAACAGCTATCTCATTGGTTCCTTGTGGGAGTGTAACTGATCTGGCGATGCTGGAATAGCAACTAACGAGCGGTCAAGCTCAAGCTTTTATTGAGCTTCAGCTGAGCTTTAGCTGATCTATAGCTGAGCTATGGCTGAGATTTAACTGAGCCTTAACGGAGCTTTGGCAGAACTTAAGCTGATGTTTAGCTAAGCTCTTACTGAGCTTTTGCGGACTCTTGCTGAGCTTTTGCTGAGCATTTTCTGACCATTTGCTGAACATTAGCTGAGGATTTTCTGAGCATTTGCTAAGCATTAGCTGAGGATTTGCTGAGCATTTGCTGTGCATTAGCTGAATATTTTCTGGGCATTTGCTGATCTTTTTCTGAGCTTTTGCAAAGCTGTTGCTGAATTTTTCCTGAAATTTTGCTGAGCATTCGCTGAGCTTTTGCTGAGCTTATGCTGAGCTTTTGCTTAGCTTTTGCTGAGCTTTGGCTGAGCTTTTGCTGAGCTTTTGCTGAGCTTTTGCTGAGCTTTTGCTGAGCTTTTGCTGAGCTTTTGCTGAGCTTTTGCTGAGCTTTTGCTGAGCTTTTGCTGAGCTTTTGCTGAGCTTTTGCTGAGCTTTTGCTGAGCTTTTGCTGAGCTTTTGCTGAGCTTTTGCTGAGCTTTTGCTGAGCTTTTGCTGAGCTTTTGCTGAGCTTTTGCTGAGCTTTTGCTGAGCTTTTGCTGAGCTTTTGCTGAGCTTTTGCTGAGCTTTTGCTGAGCTTTTGCTGAGCTTTTGCTGAGCTTTTGCTGAGCTTTTGCTGAGCTTTTGCTGAGCTTTTGCTGAGCTTTTGCTGAGCTTTTGCTGAGCTTTTGCTGAGCTTTTGCTGAGCTTTTGCTGAGCTTTTGCTGAGCTTTTGCTGAGCTTTTGCTGAGCTTTTGCTGAGCTTTTGCTGAGCTTTTGCTGAGCTTTTGCTGAGCTTTTGCTGAGCTTTTGCTGAACTTTTGCTGAGCTTTTGCTGAGCTTTTGCTGAGCTTTAGCTGAGCTTTTGCTGAGCTTTTGCTGAGCTTTTGCTGAGCTTTTGCTGAGCTTTTGCTGAGCTTTTGCTGAGCTTTTGCTGAGCTTTTGCTGAGCTTTTGCTGAGCTTTTGCTGAGCTTTTGCTGAGCTTTTGCTGAGCTTTTGCTGAGCTTTTGCTGAGCTTTTGCTGAGCTTTTGCTGAGCTTTTGCTGAGCTTTTGCTGAGCTTTTGCTGAGCTTTTGCTGAGCTTTTGCTGAGCTTTTGCTGAGCTTTTGCTGAGCTTTTGCTGAGCTTTTGCTGAGCTTTTGCTGAGCTTTTGCTGAGCTTTTGCTGAGCTTTTGCTGAGCTTTTGCTGAACTTTTGCTGAGCTTTTGCTGAGCTTTTGCTGAGCTTTTGCTGAGCTTTTGCTGAGCTTTTGCTGAGCTTTTGCTGAGCTTTTGCTGAGCTTTTGCTGAGCTTTTGCTGAGCTTTTGCTGAGCTTTTGCTGAGCTTTTGCTGAGCTTTTGCTGAGCTTTTGCTGAGCTTTTGCTGAGCTTTTGCTGAGCTTTTGCTGAGCTTTTGCTGAGCTTTTGCTGAGCTTTTGCTGAGCTTTTGCTGAGCTTTTGCTGAGCTTTTGCTGAGCTTTTGCTGAGCTTTTGCTGAGCTTTTGCTGAGCTTTTGCTGAGCTTTTGCTGAGCTTTTGCTGAGCTTTTGCTGAGCTTTTGCTGAGCTTTTGCTGAGCTTTTGCTGAGCTTTTGCTGAGCTTTTGCTGAGCTTTTGCTGAGCTTTTGCTGAGCTTTTGCTGAGCTTTTGCTGAGCTTTTGCTGAGCTTTTGCTGAGCTTTTGCTGAGCTTTTGCTGAGCTTTTGCTGAGCTTTTGCTGAACTTTTGCTGAGCTTTTGCTGAGCTCCTGCTGAGCTTTAGCTTAGTAGTTGTCTCGATATTAATCAACCTACGTGATTGTGACGATGGGGCAAAATCAGTAGTCAACTGACATGACTGATATTGCGCAGCTTTGGTAAGGCATTCTTCGCCTGACACGAAATCTCTCGTTGAGCTAACAAAATCCGTAATCTTCCAAGCCACCAATCATTCAACTCGTCAAGCAAACGATCCTACGATCCAAAGCGGATAAATGATATCATAATTACAATTTGATTACAAGCTGATACTGACAACTGCAACGGCATACTGTTTATTTCCCCATTCGTTTGCAACGCGTTCCCTCGGGAGAAATGCAACTCCTTCATTTTCTATCATTCAAATGCTCGCACCAAGCTGCATTTCCCATCGCAGTCGTTCTGCATTGCACGCAAAACAGCATGCAGCACCCACCCACCAACCAACCAGCGCATCGTCATCGTCGTTGTCGGCGGCGAATGCAACGAGCTGCAGCGCAGCAGTTCATCATCAGTCGGTGCCCGGTAATAATATTTATTTTGTTCGGATTGACTTGACGCAAACGATGAATCCCCCCGAAGGCAGAATGAGTTGCAGTCAGTAGGCTGCAGCCAGAAGAATTGCACCCAAACCGCACATGAAGATGATGATGATGGAAGCCACTTCTAATAGTGCACCATCATTCTGTCCCGTCCCGTCGTCGGTTGATCGGGGAGTTGGGCATCACGTTGAGTGTCTCAACAGCGACTGATCAACCGACCTGCTCGCGCAACGACAGCTGAGTGCGAAGGGGTGGTTCTGCCCATAGTTTAACTATTTCACTGTGCATTCTGTGATATTGAACGAAATCTGGCAGGGGTTCGCAAGAACAGCTATGGCAGATTATGCACGAATACGGATTCCCGGATAAACTGATACGGTTGATCAAGGCGACGATGGATCGAGTGATGTGCGTAGTTCGAGTATCAGGGACACTCTCGAGTCCCTTCGAATCTCGCAGAGGGTTACGGCAAGGTGATGGTCTTTCGTGCTTGCTGTTCAACATTGCTTTGGAGGGTGTAATAAGAAGAGCGGGGATAAACACGAGTGGGACGATTTCCACGAAGTCCGTTCAGCTGCTTGGTTTCGCCGATGATATTGATATTATTGCTCGTAAATTTGAGACGATGGCGGAAACGTACATCCGACTAAAGAGTGAAGCCAGGCGAATCGGATTAGTCATTAATGTGTCGAAGACAAAGTACATGATGGCAAAGGGCTCCAGGGAGGAATCACCGCGCCCGCCACCCCGAATTTATATCGACGGTGATGCAATCGAGGCGGTTGAAGAATTCGTGCACTTGGGCTCACTGGTGACCGCCGACAACAACACCAGCAGAGAAATTCAGAGGCGCATTGTGGCAGGAAATCGTGCCTACTTTGGACTCCACAGAACTCTACGATCGAATAAAGTTCGCCGTAACACGAAGTCTACAAAACGTTGATTAGACCGGTCGTCCTCTATGGGCACGAAACATGGACCCTACGTGCAGAGGACCAACGCGCCCTTGGAGTTTTCGAACGGAAGGTGTTGCGTACCATCTACGGCGGAGTGCAGATGGAAGACGGGACTTGGAGAAGGCGAATGAACCACGAGCTGCATCAGCTGCTGCGAGAATCAACCATCGTCCATACCGCGAAAATCGGGAGGCTACGATGGGCGGGTCACGTCATCAGGATGTCGGATAGCAACCCGACTAAAATGATTCTCGAGACTCATCCGACCGGTACAAGAATACGTGGAGCGCAGCGAGCTAAGTGGGTCGACGAAGTGGAGGACGATCTGCGGACCCTACGCAGAGTGCGGAACTGGAGGCAAACAGCCATGGACCGAGTGGAATGGAGGCGGCTACTATGTACAGCAGAGGCCACCCCGGCCTTAGCCTGACCGGTAAGTAAGGTAAGGTAAGGGGTTCGCAAGATTGAGAGCAACTTTTAGAAAGGGGCTTCAGAGTTCTAGAACTTTGACCAAGGAAGTCGAGGAAAAACCAATTGCAAAAAGTTCTTGGATCAACCGGGATTCAATCCAATCATTTATAAGAACTGGTTAGCATGACAAGTAGTCTTTGGTGAAGTTTTTGTTAATATGGAAGAATCTAAGAAACAAACAGAAAATCACGAGTTTTAAATGAACGAAGAAAAAGGAGTTCAAATAAGTACAAAAGAACAGGAACAACAAAAAGTCACAGAATCAACAAATCCGTCCCATCATTTGAAACCGAAAAACTCTCAAAAACCGCCGCCGCAGAATGCAATAATCTCCTGGAAATTAATTCACTCCATCTTAAGTCCTTCCAAATGACTTCACTTATTCCCCCGAACTTGAACCGCATCGAAACCAAATGATCCACTTTAACACCATTTGCTTGGTTGATAGCTCTTTCGATAACGATTGGTACTTTCATAAGTCAACCTTCGATCGCCCCTTGCCCTCCTCGCACCCCACCTCCCTCGATCAACATTCCAACCGGGCCAATCTCCCAAATATACATCTTCCTCGTCGTTGTCGTTGGTGGGTGGAGGTGGTCAGCGGTCGGCGACGCGAACCTTCTTTCAATCTCTCCCATGTGTCATTTTGTTATCTCACGACCCGGCTCGGACTCGACTCGGTTGTGACTGGCTCCTTTTAAGAACCCCTCGTGCGTCGTCGTTGTCGTCGTCGTCATCATCATCCTCGGCCACTTCGGGAAACTTCAAATCTAACATTCTTTAATTTTTCTTTCCTTCTTGCTCATTACGGCGCTCATTCATCTCGTTGGTGGTGCTGCTGCTGCTGCTCACGGTCGGTCGGTGATGATGATGATGATGCATCTCCGGCGATGGTTTTCCCAAGGTTGCTGCCGTTGATGCTTCAACCTAGACCCCGCTCCGGCCGAGCTACACATTTTTCGATTCTTTTTCCTAGACGCGACGACATCGAGTACCACTTTATCCCGGTTAACCCGCAGCCTACCCTGTCTTCAGTTTGAAGCACCCACAGCTTTTGCTACCACCACGATATCGTCCATCAGGATGCGTTCATGGAACACTTTAAAGATGCCGTTTAGTAGATTGAGTTCAGCGATTCTCAAATAACAATCTGAACGGAGAAATCTTCCAAACATTCATCCAGAAGCTTCATCAGATGCTCACTGATTCGAAAATCTTCCAGTGATATATTTACGGATCTTTTCTTCAGAGATTTTTTTTTAATTCTTCTAGAGATTCCTTTTGCAACTTGGAAGGATTCCTATAGAATACTTTGCTTTGGAATTCTCCATGGATTTCTTTAGAAATTTCAAGAGTTCGCATCGGGTTTTCCTTTGTATACTTACTTGATACTTGATGGGCTCTACAACTCGTAGCGGTGAGTCTACGCCGAATAAAGTATCCGCCTCCACTGGCCTCGGGCCTATCGCTTCCAGTCGCCCAGAACGTTTAGAGTCCATAGGTCCTCCTCAACTGCAAAAAGCCAACGTGTGCGCGGCCTTCCACGAAGCCGACGGCCCCTTCCCGGTTCTCTGCTGAATATAATTTAGCTTGTTGTCCCCCCTGGCATACGAGCTACGTGTCCAGCCCACCGTGGCCTGCCGTGTTGTATTCGCTTCACTATATCCATCTTTTTACATACCTGGTACAATTCGTAGTTCATGCGACGCCGCCAGACGTCGTCCTCCAGTTTACCGCCGAGTATTGTTCGCAACACTTCACGTTCGAAGACTTCAAAAGCTCTCCGATCAACTTCTTTCAACGTCCACGTTTCATAACCGTATAAAGCGACCGGAAGAATCAGAGACTTGTACAACGCGAGTTTTGTCTTTGTTTGCAGCCTGCGGGACTTCAGCTGGTTTCGCAGACCGAAAGAGGCCCGATTCGCAGCCGCAATCCGTCTTTTCACTTCGCGGGTAACATCATTATCGCACGTCATTAGAGTACCAAGATGAACAAATTCATTCACAACTTCAAACTTTTCCCCACCTAGCACCACTTCGTCACCACCAGTGATGGAATTACTCTCCTCATGAAGCAATTCGCGAGTGTAAAGCCAACACAAAGCTTACTCACGATTCCGAGAGTAAATAGTGTGTGAGTTTATTCAGACCCGCCAGCTTCGTGAGTAAGAAGCAAAACAAAAACAGAAACACTCATGAGCTTTTATTCGTGAAGAACTAGCGGAGGTGCGGGAAGTGCATTTTGTTGTGGTTATAATAGCAAATCCAGTGATTATCCAACATAAAGTAATGCTTAATGCTTCATTGTTCCCGAAAAGCAGCACTTCCAGTCGTTAAAATGCGTTTTTCGTCAAAATGCAAAAAACTCACGAAGCTTCGCGAATCACATGCGAGTGCTTGCCAGCTTCATCTACTCACGAATAAAGAAGTGCTAGTATTCTCGGGCCTCTGTTGTTCACGAGTATGTTTGTTTTGGTTTGTGTCTGCTCAGCTGCAATCTTCATCATTTTCCATCCCTGGTCACCACTACCACGGCCAGACCGACGTTGACCACCAGCAATCATGTACTTAGTCTTCGTGGTGTTAATCGTAAGTCCAATCCTCGTAGTCTCCCTCTTGAAAGGTACGATCGCCCCTTCTACGGCCCGACGGTCGATTCCAATGATGTCGATATCCTCCGCGAAGCCCGGGAGCATATGCGGCTTCGTGGCAATGGTTCCGCTTCTGTGCACACCAGCTCTCCTTATCGCTCCTTATTATCCGCTATGCTGAACAGTAAGTTCGAGAGAGCATCGCCCTGCTTCAGTCCGTCAAAGGTTACGAACGATGACGAAATTTCATCCGCAATCCGTACACTTGATTTCGATCCGTCAAACGTCGCACGAATCAGTCTAATCAGCTTCGCCGGAAATCCATATTCGATCATAATCTGCCATAACTCGTTTCTCTTCACTGAATCGTTCGCCGCCTTGAAATCAATAAACAGATGATGGGTCTGCAAGTTGTACTCCCGAAATTTATCGAGAATCTGCCGCAGGGTGAACATCTGGTTCGTCGTTGATCGGCCCTCACGAAATCCTGCCTGATATTCGCCGACGAAGGACTCCTCAATCGGCCTCAGCCTGTGGAACAGAACTCCGGACAAAATTTTGTACGCTGAATTGAGGACTGTTACTCCTCTGTAGTTTGCGCACTCCAGTCGATCCTTTTTCTTGAAAAGAGGGCAAATAAGACCATCCAACCAACTAGCAGGCAGTTCTTCAATATAATACGGTGTAAGAGTTGATACAGCTGCTCACTACCGTGCTTGAGAAGCTCGGCCGGGAGTTCGTCCTTCCCAGCAGCCTTGTTGTTCTTCAGTCTCCTAATGGCTGTCTTGACCTCGTCTAGCGTTGGAGGTTCCACAGCTTGTCCGTCGTCGTCGATTCGAATTCTGTCCGTCGCTCTTCCACTCCCACCATTCAACAATACCTCGAAGTGCTCTCTCCACCTGGCAGCCACCATTGTCTTGTCTGTCAACAAGTTTCCATTACGGTCGTTGCACATGACGGAAGAAGGCGCTGTTTTTCTCCGCACGCCATTGACAGTTTCGTAAAACCACCGCATATCATTCTGTTCCATACTCTCTTGCGCCTGAGCAATCACATTTTCTTCGTGTTCTTTTTCCTTTTTGCGGTGGATTCTTTTTCGGCTACTCTTGCTTCCCTATATCGCTCCCTGCTCTGCCGGGTCCCCGACACCAACATCCGGCTTCTGGCAACATTCTTCTCGTCCGTTACTCTCTGGCACTCCTCGTCGAACCACCCGTTCCTAGGTCGTGTTTGAGCAGTACCTATCACCTCCCGCGCTGCTGTACTCATCGCTCCATGGACTCCCACAGAGTGTTGAGATTATCACTCTCGTTGATCTCACTTATGGCCTCACTATACTGTGGATGTTACATTTTTTGTGCTTCCATACGTAAAAGAAAGTTCTCCTCCATAATACCGGAAACCTTCCACGGTTTTTTGTGGCCTCATAGGCATTCTGTTTTTTTTGGGTCCTCACAAATAAAAAAAAATCCAGGAATCCTTACCTATATAGTCAAAGAAATATTTCAGAGATTCTTTCAGAAATTTGTCACGGCATTTCTTCCGAAATTTATTCAAGGCTATCTTAAAAATCTACAAGGGATAGACAAAATTTTCTCTTTTTAAAAAATTTTCAAGTTGTTGTAACTTTTCGAAAAGTGCATCAAATATTCTTACTTATTATTACTGTAAGTTTTTTTTTTTTTTATCTGTATTAACGAGATTTTTAGCCCTAGGCTAGTTCATCTCGGGACCCACGCTTCACTTCCCTTCCGAAGGAAGAACTCGCATTTTGCAAAATTGTCGGGAGTGGGATTCGATCCCAGGTCCTCGGCGTGAAAGTCAAGTGTTCTAACCATCACACCAGGTCCGCTCCACGTTACTGTAAGTTGATCAACTAGTTGTGTATCAGTAGTCAACATTTGGAAAGGATCGGACTATTCAACGCGAAGTTATAAAGATTCTAAAAAATAAGATAACTATCCGATCGCTAACTTTGAGCTGTTATATCTCCGGATTCATTAAACCAAATGCAATGACATTTTGAGCGTTTATGACTTATATAATGAGCTTTAGAAAACATTTGACTAAACTTAAAAATTTTAACACGGATGAAAATTAAACTGATTAGATTATTTTTCTAGCATAACACCAAATTATCCAAAACTTCAATATCGTTTCAAAATTCAAGATGCCAACTATAGTTCATTCAAATTCCCTCTAATTGACTCGGATATAAAATATGTTTTGAAGGAATGTTACAACATAGCTGGCAATAAGTTAAAAAAAACTCACGGGATGCATATTAAAAATAAACCAATTTACTAAAAACCATGAAATAAATGAAATCGCTACAACTTTTTCTCTTATTAAACTTTCAAGTTAAGTAGAACGTTTTTCGATGCTTATCATTTAAGTCATAAATGGTCAAAATTTCATTGCATTCGGTTCTTTGATTCCGGAGATATAACAGCTCAAAGTTAGCTATCGAATAATTATACCTTTTTCTAGAATCTTTATAACTTTGTGCAAAATAGCCATATCTTTTTCAAATTTTGACCACTGATACACAATTAGTTGATTTATTGACAGTGGAAATTTGAAAATGTTTTATGCACTTTTCAAAAAATTACAGCTACTTGAACATTTTTTGAAAAGTGAAAAATTTGCCTGTCTCGATCATTTTTTGTTTCACCACCTGTATCCATCTATTCATCTATTCATCAGTTTCTCATATCTTCGGAAATTCCTGCAGTGATCCCTTCAGAAATTCTTTCAGGGATTTTTTTTTCAAGAAATTCTGCCATCAATGCATTCGAAGATTTCACTACGAAACCCTTCAGAAATTCTTGGATTGCTTCCATAACAAAATTCGTAGTTTCCTTTAGATTTTTTTCCAAAGCTTTTTAGAGATTACCCCAGAAATTAATTAAGGGCCATTTTTATAAAACCTTTCTTTCGATATTGCTCCATGATTTTTTTTAGAAAATCCTACAGGAATTCCTTTCCGAAGATCTTCTAAGATTTTTTTTTCCATGACTCGCTTCCCAGAATTTCCTGTAGAATTGGTTTCCTTCGGAATTTTTGTTGCAGAATCCTCCAGAAATGTTTCCATAAATTACTCTAGAAAGCTTCAATAGGTTTCCAAATAAATCTCCATATATTTTTTTCAGGAATCCGTACAAGAACTCTTACAGGAAATCATCCATGAATTCCACAGAAATACATTCAGCGATTCCTTAAGAAAATCAAAGGTTCTTCCAGAATTTTTTCCAAGAATTTCTTTAGAAACCCTTTTATAGATGACTCCTTCAGAAACTCTTCCAGTGATTACTTTAGAAATTTTTCAGGAGATTTCTTCAAAAATACCTTATGAAGCTCTTCCCTTGAATTTGTCCAAGGATTCCAAGTCCAAGCTTCAGTGAATTTCTTCCAAAATAAATGCATGAATTTCTACAGAAATTACTCCAGGAATTTGGTCTAAAAATCGGACAAGGTTTCTTACAGAAACTCTTTTAGCCATTGGTTTAGGTAGATCTATAGGTTTTTTTTTCTAAAACCACCAAGATTTTTGAAAAAAATTAAAAAAAAATCGACAGTTCCTCTGGCGGAATTCCTAGAATAAAAATATTGCGAAATTATCTTAATGTTTCTGTTCTAGCAATTCCACCAAGGTTTTCGAGAAGTTTCTCTATGAAGCTCACTAGAAATTTCTCCTGGGATTCCTACAAGATTTCTTCGGATATTCATTGAAAGATTTCCTCCTAAGATCCTAAGATTTCTACAGGATTTTTTCTTAAAATTTTTTTCACTACCACAAATTTGGGTGTAAACCGAAAGTGGAGTTTCGCTGAAGTGTAATCATGCGTTGATAGAATAAGATGTTCAAGCATCAGGGGAAAGTTCACCTTCCTGATCACGAAACTCCCCAGGGTTTCTTTCAGGAATTTCGGATACCTTTCTGAAATTTCTTTGATTAGATATTTTTTATTTCTGGAAATTTCCTTAGAATTTTAGGAATTTTAGCAATAGGTTTCTTCAAAGAAGTTTTTCAGAAATTCTTCGTAAATTTTCTTTACAAATCCTATACGGGTTGCTTCGAAAAATTTTTCTAGGGTTTCTCCAGGATTTTTTGAGAAATTCTTACATGGATTTTTTTTTTCTTGAAATGACTCTTAGGGTTCCATCAGAAATATCTCCTGAGATGTCTTTAACGATC